>NW_022155031.1:0-4369 GCF_001633185.2 Quercus lobata | reverse complement strand
TCCTCTTTGCGGCATTATTTTTAGCCAAAACCGGATGAGATAGGCCAAGAAAGTGAGGAAAAAATTTAAGTCCCGTATTCCGTCCATACTCGTCCCGGGCAAGAAAATTCCGAAAGAAACTGCAAAAAAATTCAAAAAATTAAAAAACCTCTCTCCGGCATTATTTTTAGTCAAAACGGGATGAGATAGGCCGAGAAAATGAGAAAACAATGTTAGTCCCGAATTCCGTTCATACTCGACCCTGGTAAGAAAATTCCGAAATAAATTGCAAAAAAATTAAAAAAGCTATTTCCGGCATTATTTTTAGCCAAAACGGGATGAGATAGGCCGAGAAAGCGAGGGAAAAATTTTAGTCCCGAATTCCGTCCGTACTCGACCCGGGCAAGAAAATTCCGAAAGAAATTGCAAAAAATTAAAAAAACCTCTCTCCGGCATTATTTTTAGCCAAAACGGGATGAGATAGGCCGAGAAAACGAGAAAAAAATTTTAGTCCCGAATTCCGTTCATACTCGACCCTGGTAAGAAACAATTCCGAAAATAAATTGCAAAAAAATTAACAAAAGGCTATTTCCAGCATATATTTTAGCCAACGGGATGAGATAGGCCGAGAAAGCTAGGCGAAATTAATTTTTAGTTCGCCGAATTTCCGTCCGTACTCCGACCCGGGCAAGAGGAAAATTCGCGAAAAGAATTTGCAAAAAATTTAAAAAAACCTCTCTCTGGCATTATTTTTAGCCAAAACGGGAATGAGATAGGCCGAGAAAACGAGAAAAAACATTTTATGTCCGAATTCCGTTCATACTCGACCCCTGGTAAGAAATTCCGAAAGAAATTGCATAAAAGGGGGGGGGAATAAAAAAAACCTCTTTCCAGCATTATTTTTAGCCAAAACGGGATGACATATGCCAAGAAAGCGAGAAAAAAATTTTTGTCCCGAATTCCGTCTGTACTCGACCCGGGCAAGAAAATTCTGAAAGGAATTGCAAAAAATTAAAAAACCTCTCTCCGGCATTATTTTTAGCCAAAACGGGATGAGATAGGCCGAGAAAACGAGAAAAAAATTTTAGTCCCGAATTCCGTTCATACTCGACCGTGGTAAGAAAATTCCGAAAGAAATTGCAAAAAAATTAAAAAAATTAAAAAAACCTCTTTCCAGCATTATTTTTAGCCAAAACGGGGATGAGATAGACCGAGAAAGCGAGGAAAAAATTTTAGCCCCGAATTCCGTCCATACTCGACATGGGCAAGAAAATTCCGAAAGAAATTGCAAAAACATTCAAAAATTATAAAACCTCTTTCCGGTATTATTTTTAGCCAAAACCGGATCAGATAGGCCGAGAAAGAGAAAAAAAAGTTTTAGTCCCGAAATCTGTTCATATTCGACCCGGGCAAGAAAATTCGCAAAAAAATTCAAAAAATTGAAAAACCTCTCCCCGGCATTAGTTTTAGCCAAAACGGGGTGAGATAGGCCGAGAAAGTGAGAAAAAAATTTTAGTCTAGAATCCCGTTAATACTCGACCAGGGCAAGAACATTCCCAAAAAATAGCAAAAAAATTCAAAAACCTATTTCCAGTATTATTTTTATCCAAAAAGGGATGAGATAGGCCGAGAAAGCGAGAAAAAAATTTTCGTCCCGAATTCCGTTCATGCTCGACCCGGGAAAGAAAATTCTGAAAAAATAGCAAAAAAATTCAAAAACCTATTTCCTGCGTTATTTTTAGCAAAAACGGGGATGAGATAGGCCGAGAAAGCGAGAAAAAAATTTTAGACCCGAATTCCGTTCATACTCGACCCGAGCAAGAAAATTCCGAAAAAATAGCAAAAAAATTGTAAAAATTAAAAGTCCTCTTTGCGGCATTATTTTTAGCCAAAACCGGATGAGATAGGCCAAGAAAGTGAGGAAAAAATTTTAGTCCCGTATTCCGTCCATACTCGTCCCGGGCAAGAAAATTCCGAAAGAAATTGCAAAAAAATTCAAAAAATTAAAAAACCTCTCTCCGGCATTATTTTTAGTCAAAACGGGATGAGATAGGCCGAGAAAATGAGAAAACAATGTTAGTCCCGAATTCCGTTCATACTCGACCCTGGTAAGAAAATTCCGAAATAAATTGCAAAAAAATTAAAAAAGCTATTTCCGGCATTATTTTTAGCCAAAACGGGATGAGATAGGCCGAGAAAGCGAGGAAAAAATTTTAGTCCCGAATTCCGTCCGTACTCGACCCGGGCAAGAAAATTCCGAAAGAAATTGCAAAAAAATTAAAAAAACCTCTCTCCGGGCATTATTTTTAGCAAAACGGGATGAGATAGGCCGAGAAAACGAGAAAAAAATTTTAGTCCCGAATTCCGTCATACTCGACCCTGGTAAGAAAATTCCGAAAGAAATTGCAAAAAAATTAAAAAACCTCTTTCCAGCATTATTTTAGCCAAAACGAGATGAGATAGGCCGAGAAAGCGAGGAAAAAATTTTAGTCCCGAATTCCGTCCGTACTCGACCCGGGCAAGAAAATTCCGAAAGAAATTGCAAAAAATTAAAAAAACCTCACTCCGGCATTATTTTTAGCCAAAACGGGATGAGATAGGCCGAGAAAACGAGAAAAAAATTTTAGTCCCGAATTCCGTTCATACTCGACCCTGGTAAGAAAATTCCGAAATAAATTGCAAAAAAATTAAAAAAGCTATTTCCGGCATTGTTTTTAGCCAAAACGGGATGAGATAGACCGAGAAAGCGAGGAAAAAATCTTAGTCCCGAATTCCGTCCGTACTCGACCCGGGCAAGAAAATTCCGAAAGAAATTGCAAAAAATTAAAAAAACCTCTCTCCGGCATTATTTTTAGCCAAAACGGGATGAGATAGGCCGAGAAAACGAGAAAAAAATTTTAGTCCCGAATTCCGTTCATACTCGACCCTGGTAAGAAAATTCCGAAAGAAATTGCAAAAGAATTAAAAAACCTCTTTCCAGCATTATTTTTAGCCAAAACGGGATGACATATGCGAAGAAAGCGAGAAAAAAATTTTAGCCCCGAATTCCGTCCATGCTCGACCCGGGCAGGAAAATTCCGAAAGAAATTGCAAAAAAATTCAAAAAATTAAAAAACCTCTTTCCGGTATTATTTTTAGCCAAAATGGGATGAGATAGGCCGAGAAAGAGAGAAAAAAGTTTTAGTCCCGAAATCTGTTCATATTCAACCCGGGGAAGAAAATTCCGAAAAAATTCGCAAAAAAATTCAAAAAATTGAAAAAACCTCTCCCCGGCATTAGTTGAAGCCAGAACGGTACGGTGAGATAGGCTGAGAAAGTGAGAAAAAAAATTTTAGTCTCGAATCCCCGTTAATACCTCGACCAGGGCAAGAACATTCCCAAAAATACGCAAAAAAATTCAAAAACCTATTTCCAGTATATTTTTAGCCAAAAAAGGGATGAGATAGGCCGGAAAGCGAGAAAATAATTTTAGTCCCGGAATTCCGTTCATCTCTGACCCGGGAAAGAAAAATCCGAAAAAATAGCAAAAAAATTCAAAAACCTATTTCCTGCGTTATTTTTAGCCAAAACGGGGATGAGATAGGCCGAGAAAGCGAGAAAAAAATTTTAGACCCGAATTTCGTTCATACTCGACCCGAGCAAGAAAATTCCGAAAAAATAGCAAAAAAATTGTAAAAATTAAAAGGCCTCTTTGCGGCATTATTTTTAGCCAAAACGGGATGAGATAGGCCAAGACAGTGAGGAAAAAATTTTAGTCCCGTATTCCGTCCATACTCGTCCCGGGCAAGAAAATTCCGAAAGAAATTGCAAAAAAATTCAAAAAATTAAAAAACCTCTCCCCGGCATTATTTTTAGTCAAAATGGGATGAGATAGGCCGAGAAAATGAGAAAAAAAATTTAGTCCCGAATTCCGTTCATACTCAACCCTGGTAAGAAAATTCCGAAATAAATTGCAAAAAAATTAAAAAATTAAAAAACCTCTCTCCGGCATTATTTTTAGTCAAAACGGGATGAGATAGGCCGAGAAAATGAGAAAACAATGTTAGTCCCGAATTCCGTTCATACTCGACCCTGGTAAGAAAATTCCGAAATAAATTGCAAAAAAATTAAAAAAGCTATTTCCGGCATTATTTTTAGCCAAAACGGGAGGAGATAGGCCGAGAAAGCGAGGAAAAAATTTTAGTCCCGAATTCCGTCCGTACTCGACCCGGGCAAGAAAATTCCGAAAGAAATTGCAAAAAATTAAAAAAACCTCTCTCCGGCATTATTTTTAGCCAAAACGGGATGAGATAGGCCGAGAAAACGAGAAAAAAATTTTAGTCCCGAATTCCGTCTGTACTCGACCCGGGCAAGAAAATTCCGAAAGAAATTGCAAAAAATTAAAAAACCT
>NW_022155030.1:16372-24294 GCF_001633185.2 Quercus lobata | reverse complement strand
AAATGAAGCCTGGATGATGTTTTTGTAATTTTTAAAAATAATTTTCATTTATTTTTAAATTTTCGAACTCGGGTCGGGTTCGAACGGATAGGAATGAAATTTTTTTTATCCTCTATTTTTCGACCTGTCCTGACCCGTTTCGTCTTGAAATGAAGCCCGGATGTTGTTTTTTAATTTTTAAAATTTTTTTGCATTTATTTTTGAATTTTCTAACTCGAGTCTAGTTCGAACGGAAAGGATGAAATTTTTTTTGTTATCTATTTTTCAGCCTGTCCTGACCCGTTTTGTCTTGAAATGAAGCCCGGATGATGTTTTTGTAATTTTTTGAATTTTTGCCCTTTTTCGAATTTCTAACTCGGGTCGGGTGAGGATAGGATGAAATTTTTTTTGTTCTCTATTTTTTCAGCTGCCTGACCTGCTTCGTCTTGAAATGAAGCCCCGGATGTGTTTTTGTAATTTTTATAATTTTGCATTATTTTTGAATTTTCTAACTCCGATCGGGCCCGAACGGATTAGGAATGAAATTTTTTTATTCTCCCAGTTTTCGCCTGTCCTGACCCGATATAGATATAGATAGAGGATGATATTTTGTAATTTTTAGAATTTTTTTGCATTTATTTTTGAATTTTCTACCGGGTCGGGTTGACGGATAGGAATGAAATTTTTTTTATTCTCTATTTTTCCGATCTTTCCTACCCGTATCTCATGAAATGAAGCCTGGATGATGTTTTTTAATTTTAAATTTTTTTGCATTATTTTTGAAATTTTCCTAACTCGGGTCGGGATTGAACGAACAGGAATGACATTTTTTCATTTTGATCTCCATTTTCCGGCCTAGTCCCTGACCAGTTTCGTCTTGAATGAAGCCCGGATGATGTTTTGGTAAATTTTTAGAATTTTTTTTGATTTTATTTTTGAATTTTCTAACTCGGGTCGGGTTTGAACGGATAGGAATGAAATTTTTATTATTCTCTATTTTTCGGCCTGCCCTAACCCATTTCGTCTTGAAATGAAGCACGGATGATGTTTTGTAATTTTTTGAATTTTTTTGCATTTACTTTTGAATTTTCTAACTCGGGTCGGGTTCGAACGGATAGGAATGAAATTTTCTTTGTTCTCTATTTTTCGGCCTGCCCTGACCTGCCTCGTCTTGAAATGAAGCCCGGATGATGTTTTGTAATTTTTACAATTTTTTTGTATTTATTTTTGAATTTTCTAACTTTGTCGGGTTCGAACGGATAGGAATGAAATTTTTTTATTCTCTAGTTTTCGCCTGTCCTACCCGTTTCGTCTTGAAATGAAGCTCGGATGATGTTTTGTAATTTTTGGAATTTTTTTGCATTTATTTTTGAATTTTCTAACTCGGGTCGGGTTCGAACGGATAGGAATGAAATTTTTTTTATTCTCTATTTTTCGGCTGTTCCTGACCCGTATCGTCATGAAATGAAGCCTGGATGATGTTTTGTAATTTTTAGAATTTTTTTGCATTTATTTACGAATTTTAAAACTCGTGTCGGGATTGAACGGATAGGAATGAAATTTTTTTTGTTCTCTATTTTTCGGCCTTTCCTGACCAGTATCGTCATGAAATGAAGCCTGGATGATGTTTTTTACCTTTTAAAATTTTTTTGCATTTATTTTTGAATTTTCTAACTCGGGTCGGGATCGAACGGATAGGAATGAAATTTTTTTTGTTCTCTATTTTTCGGCCTTTCCTGACCAGTATCATCATGAAATGAAGCCTGGATGATGTTTTATACTTTTTAAAATTTTTTTGCATTTATTTTTGAATTTTCTAACTCGGGTCGGGATCGAACGAATAGGAATGAAATTTTTTTTATTCTCTATTTTTCGGCCTGTCCTGACCCGTTTCGTCTTGAAATGAAGCCAGGATGATGTTTTGTAATTTTTAGAATTTTTTTGCATTTATTTTTGAATTTTCTAACTCGGTCGGGTTCGAACGGATAGGAATGAATTTTCTATTATTCTCTATTTTTTGGTCTGTCCTGACCCGTTTTCGTCTTGAAATGAAGCCGGATGATGTTTTTGTAATTTTTAGAATTTTTTTGCATTTATTTTCGAATTTTCTAACTCAGGTCGGGATTGAACGAATAGGAATGAAATTTTTTTTGTTCTCTAGTTTTCGGCCTGTCCTGACCCGTTTCGTCCTGAAAAAGCCCGGATGATGTTTTGTAATTTTTAGAATTTTTTTGCATTTATTTTTGGATTTTCTAACTCGGGTCGGGTTCGAACGGATAGGAATGAAATTTTTTTTATTCTCTCTGCATCTATTTTCGTATTTTTTCAAACCTTGTCGGATTTGAACGGATAGGAATGAAATTTTTTTTTGTTTCTCAATTTTTCGGCCTTCCTGACCAGTATCATCATGAAATGAAGCCTGGCAGATGTTTTTTACTTTTTTAAAATTTTTATTGCATTTTTTTTTTTGAATTTACTAACTCGGGTCGCGGATTGAACGAATAGAAATGAAATTTTTTTTGTTCTCTATTTTTCGGCATGTCCTGACCCGTTTCGTCTTTGAAATGAACCCGGATGATGGTTTTGTTAATTTTATAGAATTTTTTGCTATATTTTTGAATTTTCTAACTCGGGTCGAGTTCGAACGGATAGGAATGAATTTTTTTTTATTCTCTATTTTTCGGCCTGTCCTGACCTGTTTCGTCTTTAAATGAAGCCCGAATGACGTTTTGTAATTTTTAGAATTTTTTTGCATTTATTTTTGAATTTTCTAACTCGGGTCGAATTCGAACGGATAGGAATGAAATTTTTTTTGTTCTTTATTTTTCGGCCTGTTCTGACCTGTTTCGTCTTGAAATGAAGCCCGGATGACGTTTTGTAATTTTTAGAATTTTTTTGCATTTATTTTTGAATTTTCTAACTCGGGTCGGGTTCGCACGGATAGGAATGAATTTTTTTTTATTCTCTATTTTTCGGCCTGTCCTGACCCGTATCATCATGAAATGAAGCCTAAATGATGTTTTTTAATTTTTAAAATTTTTTTGCTTTTACTTTTGAATTTTATCACTCGGGTCGGGTTCCAACGGATAGGAATGAAATTTTTTTTATTCTCTATTTTTCGGCCTTTCCTGACCCGTATCGTCATGAAATGAAGCCTGGATGATGTTTTGTAATTTTTAGAATTTTTTTGCATTTATTTTCGTATTTTCAAACTCTTGTCGGGATTGAACGGATAGGAATGAAATTTTTTTTGTTCTCAATTTTTCGGCCTTTCCTGACCAGTATCATCATGAAATGAAGCCTGGATGATGTTTTTTACTTTTTAAAATTTTTATTGCATTTTTTTTTGAATTTTCTAACTCGGGTCGGGATTGAACGAATAGAAATGAAATTTTTTTTGTTCTCTATTTTTCGGCATGTCCTGACCCGTTTCGTCTTGAAATGAAGCCCGGATGAGGTTTTGTAATTTTTAGAATTTTTTTGCATTTATTTTTGAATTTTCTAACTCGGGTCGAGTTCGAACGGATAGGAATGAATTTTTTTTTATTCTCTATTTTTCGGCCTGTCCTGACCTGTTTCGTCTTTAAATGAAGCCCGAATGACGTTTTGTAATTTTTAGAATTTTTTTGCATTTATTTTTGAATTTTCTAACTCGGGTCGAATTCGAACGGATAGGAATGAAATTTTTTTTGTTTTTTATTTTTCGGCCCATGGTTCTGAAACCTGTTCGTTTGAAATGAAGCCCGGATGACGTTTGTAATTTTTAGAATTTTTTTTGCATTTATTTTGAATTTTCAACTCGGGTCGGTTCGCACGGATAGGAATGAATTTTTTTTTATTCTCTATTTTTCGGCCTGTCCTGACCCGTATTCATCATGAATGAAGCCTAAATGATGTTTTTAATTTTTAAAATATTTTTTTGCTTTTGACTTTTTGAATTTTATAACTCGGGTCGGGTTCAACGGATAGTAATGAAATTTTTTTTATTCTCTATTTTTCGGCCTTTCCTGACCCGTTATATCGTCATTGAAATAGCCTGGATGATGTTTTGTAATTTTTTAGAATTTTTTGCATTTATTTTCGTATTTCAAACTCTTGTCGGGATTGAACGGATAGGAATGAAATTTTTTTTGTTCTCAATTTTTCGGCCTTTCCTGACCAGTATCATCATGAAATGAAGCCTGGATGATGTTTTTTACTTTTTAAAATTTTTTTGCATTTATTTTTGAATTTTCTAACTCAGGTCGGGATTGAACGAATAGGAATGAAATTTTTTTTGTTCTCTATTTTTCGGCCTGGCCTGACCCGTTTCGTCTTGAAATGAAGCCCGGATGATGTTTTGTAATTTTTAGAATTTTTGCATTTATTTTTGAATTTTTCTAACTCGGGTTCGGGTTCGAACGGATAGGAATGAATTTTTTTTTATTTCTCTACTTTATTCGCCTTTCCTGACCCGTATCGTCATGGAATGAAGCCCTTGGAGATTGTTTTGTAATTTTAGAATTTTGCCATTTATTTTTCGATATTTTCCAAACTTCGGGTCGGGATTGAACGGATAGGAATGAAATTTTTTTTATTCTCTATTTTTCGGCCCTTCCTGACCCGTATCGTCATGGAATGAAGCCTGGATGATGTTTTGTAATTTTTAGAATTTTATTGCATTTATTTACGAATTTTCAAACTCGTGTCGGGATTGAACGGATAGGAATGAAATTTTTTTTGTTCTCTATTTTTCGGCCTTTCCTGACCAGTATCATCATGAAATGAAGCCTGGATGATGTTTTTTACTTTTTAAAATTTTTTTGCATTTATTTTTGAATTTTCTAACTCAGGTCGGGATTGAACGAATAGGAATGGAATTTTTTTTGTTCTCTATTTTTCGGCCTGTCCTGACCCGTTTCGTCTTGAAATGAAGCCCGGATGATGTTTTGTAATTTTTAGAATTTTTTTGCATTTATTTTTGAATTTTCAAACTTGGGTCGGGTTCGAACGTATAGGAATGAATTTTCTATTATTCTCTATTTTTTGGTCTGTCCTGACCCGTTTCGTCTTGAAATAAAGCTCGGATGATGTTTTGTAATTTTTTGAATTTTTTTGCATTTATTTTTGAATTTTCTAACTCGGGTCGGGTTCGAACGGATAGGAATGAAATTTTTTTTGTTCTCTATTTTTCGGCCTTTCCTGACCAGTATCATCATGAAATGAAGCCTGGATGATGTTTTTTACTTTTTAAAATTTTTTTGCATTTATTTTTGAATTTTCTAACTCGGGTCGGGATTGAATGGATAGGAATGAAATTTTTTTTATTCTCTATTTTTCGGTCTTTTCTAACCCGTATCATCATGAAATGAAGCCTGGATGATGTTTTTTAATTTTTAAAATTTTTTTGCATTTATTTTTGAATTTTCTAACTCGGGTCGGGATTGAACGAATAGGAATGAAATTTTTGTTGTTCTCTATTTTTCGGCCTGTCCTGACCCGTTTCGTCTTGAAATGAAGCCCGGATGATGTTCTGTAATTTTTAGAATTTATTTGCATTTATTTTTGAATTTTCTAACTCGGGTCGGGTTTGAACGGATAGGAATGAAATTTTTTTTGTTCTCTATTTTTCGGCCTGTCCTGACCCGTTCGTCTTGAAATGAAGCCCGGATGATTTTCTGTAATCTTTAGAATTTATTTGCATTTATTTATTTGAATTTTCTAACTCGGGTCGGGTTCGAACGGATAGGAATGAAATTTTTTTTTATTCTCTATTTTTCGGCCTGTCCTGACCCGTTTCTTCTTGAAATGAAGCCCGGATGATGTTTTGTAATTTTTCGAATTTTTTTGCATTTATTTTTGAATTTTCTAACTCGGGTCGGGTTCGAACGGATAGGAATGAAATTTTTTTTATTCTCTATTTTTCGGCCCTTCCTGACCCGTATCATCATGAAATGAAGCCTGGATGATGTTTTGTAATTTTTAGAATTTGTTTGCATTTATTTACGAATTTTCAAACTCGTGTCGGGATTGAACGGATAGGAATGAAATTTTTTTTGTTCTCTATTTTTCGTCCTGTCCTGACCCGTTTCGTCTTGAAATGAAGCCCGGATGATGTTTTGTAATTTTTAGAATTTTTTTGCATTTATTTTTGAATTTTCTAACTCGGGTCGGGTTCGAACGGATAGGAATGAATTTTCTATTATTCTCTATTTTTTGGTCTGTCCTGACCCGTTTCGTCTTGAAATGAAGCTCGGATGATGTTTGGTAATTTTTTGAATTTTTTTGCATTTATTTTTGATTTTTCTAACTCGGGTCGGGTTCGAACGGATAGGAATGAAATTTTTTTTGTTCTCTATTTTTCGGCCTGCCCTGACCTGCTTCGTCTTGAAATGATAGCTCGGATGAATGTTTGGTAATTTTTTGAATTTTTTTGCATTATTTTTGATTTTCTAACTCGGGTCGGGTTCGAAGGATAGGAAATGAAAATTTTTTTGTTCTCTATTTTTCGGCTGCCCTGACCTGCTCGTCTTGAAATGAAGCCCGGATGATGTTTTGGTAATTTTTATAAATTTTTTGCATTATTATTTTTTGAATTTCTAAGCTCGGTCGGGTCCCGAACGTATAAGCGAATGAAAATTTTTTTTATTCTCATGATTTCGGCCTGTCCTGACCGTTTCGTTTGAAAGAAGTTCTCCAGGATGATGGTGTTTGGTAAATTTTTAGAAATTTTTTGCATTTATTTTTGAATTTTTCAAAACTCGGGTCGGGATTGGAACGGAATAGGAATGAATTTTTTTTTTATTCTCATATTTTTCGATCTTTCCTACCGTAATCTGAAATGAAGCCTGGATGATGTTTTTAATTTTAAAATTATCTTTTTTTTTTTTTGCATTTAATTTCTGAATTTTCATAGCACGGGTCGGGAATTGAACACGAAATAGGAATGAAATTTTTTTTTGTTCTCTATTTTTTGGTCTGTCCTGACCCGTTTCGTCTTGAAATAAAGCTCGGATGATGTTTTGTAATTTTTTGAATTTTTTTGTATTTATTTTTGAATTTTCTAACTCGGGTCGGGTTCGAACGGATAGGAATGAAATTTTTTTTGTTCTCTATTTTTCGGCCTGCCCTGACCTGCTTCGTCTTGAAATGAAGCCCGGATGATGTTTTGTAATTTTTATAATTTTTTTGCATTTATTTTTGAATTTTCTAACTCGGGTCGGGTCCGAACGTATAGGAATGAAATTTTTTTTATTCTCTAGTTTTCAGCCTGCCCCCTGACCTGCTTCGTCTTGAAATGAAGCCCGGATGATGTTTTGTAATTTTTATAATTTTTTTGCATTTATTTTTGAATTTTCTAACTCGGGTCGGGTCCGAACGTATAGGAATGAAAATTTTTTTTATTCTCTAGTTTTCGGCCTGTCCTGACCCGTTTCGTCTTGAAATGAAGCCCGGATGAGGTTTTGTAATTTTTTGAATTTTTTTGCATTTATTTTTGAATTTCCTAACTCGGGTCGGGATTGAACGGATAGGAATGAATTTTTTTTTATTCTCTATTTTTCGATCTTTCCTAACCCGTATCATCATGAAATGAAGCCTGGATGATGTTTTTTAATTTTTAAAATTTTTTTGCATTTATTTTTGAATTTTCTAGCTCGGGTCGGGATTGAACGAATAGGAATGAAATTTTTTTTTGTTCTCTATTTTTCGGCCTGTCCAGACCCGTTTCGTCTTGAAATGAAGCCCGGATGAATGTTTGTAATTTTTGAGAATTTTTTTAGCATTAATTTTTTAAAATTTTCTCTAACTCGGGTCGGGTTTGAACGATAGGATGAAATTTTTATATATTCTCTATTTTTCGGCCTGCTCCTAACCCGTTTCGTCTTGAAATGAAGCTCGGATGATGTTTTGTTAATTTTTTTGAATTTTTTTGCATTTACTATTTGAAATTTTCTACCGGGTCG
>NW_022155030.1:8587-13777 GCF_001633185.2 Quercus lobata | reverse complement strand
CGACCTGTCCTAACCCGTTTCGTCTTGAAATGAAGCCCGGATGATGTTTTGTAATTTTTAGAATTTTTTTGCATTTATTTTTGAATTTTCTAACTCGGGTCGGGATTGAACGGATAGGAATGAAATTTTTTTTATTCTCTATTTTTCGATCTTTCCTATCCCGTATCATCATGAAATGAAGCCTGGATGATGTTTTTTAATTTTTAAAATTTTTTTGCATTTATTTTTGAATTTTCTAACTCGGGTCGGGATCGAACGAATAGGAATGAAACTTTTTTTGTTCTCTATTTTTCGGCCTGTCCTGACCCGTTTCGTCTTGAAATGAAGCCCGAATGATGTTTTTTAATTTTTTAAATTTTTTAAATTTATTTTTGAATTCTCTAAATCGGGTCGGGTTCGAACGGATAGGAATGAAATTGTTTTTATTCTCTATTTTTTGGCCTGTCCTGACCCGTTTCGTCTTGAAATGAAGCCTGGATGTTGTTTTTTAATTTTTTAACTTTTTTTGCATTTAGTTTTGAATTCTCTAACTCGGGTTGGGTTCGAACGGATAGGAATGAAATTTTTTTTGTTCTCTATTTTTCGATCTTTCCTAACCCGTATCGTCATGAAATGAAGCCTGGATGATGTTTTTTAATTTTTAAAATTTTTTTGCATTTATTTTTGAATTTTCTAACTCGGGTCGGGATCGAACGAATAGGAATGAAACTTTTTTTGTTCTCTATTTTTCGGCCTGTCCTGACCCGTTTCGTCTTGAAATGAAGCCCGAATGATGTTTTTTAATTTTTTAAATTTTTTAAATTTATTTTTGAATTCTCTAAATCGGGTCGGGTTCGAACGGATAGGAATGAAATTGTTTTTATTCTCTATTTTTTGGCCTGTCCTGACCCGTTTCGTCTTGAAATGAAGCCTGGATGTTGTTTTTTAATTTTTTAACTTTTTTTGCATTTAGTTTTGAATTCTCTAACTCGGGTTGGGTTCGAACGGATAGAAATGAAATTTTTTTTGTTCTCTATTTTTCGGCCTGCGCTGACCAGCTTCGTCTTGAAATGAAGCCCGGATGATGTTTTGTAATTTTTAGAATTTTTTTGCATTTATTTTTGAATTTTCTAACTAGGGTCGGGATTGAACGAACAGGAATGAAATTTTTTTTTGTTCTCTATTTTTCGGCCTGTCCTGACCCGTTTCGTCTTGAAATGAAGCCCGGATGATGTTTTGTAATTTTCGAATTTTTTTGATTTATTTTTGAATTTCTAACTCGGGTCGGAGTTCGAACGGATCATAGGAATGAAATTTTAATTTATTCTCTATTTTTCGGCCCTTCCTTGACCCCGTATCGTCATGATGTAAGCCTGGAAGATGTTTTAATTTTAGAATTTCTTTGATTATTACGAAATTTCAAAACTCGGGTCGGGGATTGAACGATAGGAATGAAATTTTTTGTTTCTCTATTTTTCGGCTTCCTACCGTATTTCATCATGAAATGAAGCCTGGATGATGTTTTTTATTTTTAAAATTTTTTTGCATTTATTCAATATCTACTCGGGTCGGGATGAACGAATAGGAATGAAATTTTTTTTGTTCTCTATTTTTCGGCCTGTCCTGACCCGTTTCGTCTTGAAATGAAGCCCGGATGATGTTTTGTAATTTTTAGAATTTTTTTGCATTTATTTTTTGAATTTTCTAACTCGGGTCGGGATTGAACGGATAGGAATGAAATTTTTTTTATTCTCTATTTTTCGGTCTTTCCTAACCCGTATCATCATGAAATGAAGCCTGGATGATGTTTTTTAATTTTTAAAATTTTTTTGCATTTATTTTTGAATTTTCTAACTCGGGTCGGGATTGAACGAATAGGAATGAAATTTTTTTTTGTTCTCTATTTTTCGGCCTGTCCTGACCCGTTTCGTCTTGAAATGAAGCCCGGATGATGTTTTGTAATTTTTAGAATTTTTTTGCATTTATTTTTGAATTTTCTAACTCGGGTCGGGTTTGAACGGATAGGAATGAAATTTTTATTATTCTCTATTTTTCGGCCTGCCCTGACCCGTTTCGTCTTGAAATGAAGCTCGGATGATGTTTTGTAATTTTTTGAATTTTTTTGCATTTATTTTTGAATTTTCTAACTCGGGTCGGGTTCGAACGGATAGGAATGAAATTTTTTTTGTTCTCTATTTTTCGGCCTGCCTGACCTGCTTCGTCTTGAAATGAAGCCCGGATGATGTTTTGTAATTTTTACAATTTTTTTGCATTTATTTTTGAATTTTCTAACTCGGGTCGGGTTCGAACGGATAGGAATGAAATTTTTTTTATTCTCTAGTTTTCGGCCTGTCCTGACCCAGTTTCGTCTTGAAATGAAGCCCGGATGATGTTTTGTAATTTTTAGAATTTTTTTGCATTTATTTTTGAATTTTCTAACTCGGGTCGGGATTGAACGGATAGGAATGAAATTTTTTTTATTCTCTATTTTTCGGTCTTTCCTAACCCGTATCATCATGAAATGAAGCCTGGATGATGTTTTTTAATTTTTAAAATTTTTTTGCATTTATTTTTGAATTTTCTAACTCGGGTCGGGATCGAACGAATAGGAATGAAATTTTTTTGTTCTCTATTTTTCGGCCTTCCTGACCTGTTTCGTCTTGAAATGAAGCCCGATGATGTTTTTTAATTTTTAAATTTTTTTGCATTTATTTTTGAATTTCTAAATCGGGTCGGGTTCGAACGGATAGGAATGAATTTTTTTATTCTCTATTTTTTGGCCTTCCTGACCCGTTTCGTCTTGAAATGAAGCCGGATGATGTTTTGTAATTTTTTGAATTTTTTTGCATTTATTTTTGAATTTTCTAACTCGGGTCGGGTTCGAACGGATAGGAATGAAATTTTTTTTGTTCTCTATTTTTCGGCCTGCCCTGACCTGCTTCGTCTTGAAATGAAGCCCGGATGATGTTTTGTAATTTTTAGAATTTTTTTGCATTTATTTTTGAATTTTCTAACTCGGGTCGGGTTGAACGGATAGGAATGAAATTTTTTTTATTCTCTATTTTTCGGATAACCCCTTTCTTCTTGGAAATGAAGCCCGGATGATGTTTTTGTAAATTTTTCGAATTTTTTGCATTTATTTTTGAATTTTCTAACTCGGGTCGCAGGTTGAACGAATAGGAATGAAATTTTTTTTATTCTCTATTTTTCGGTCCTGACCCGTCCTTGAAATGAGCCCCATTTATTTTTGAATTTTCTTGGGTCGGTTTGAACGGATTGAATTATTTTCTATTTTTCGGCCTGAAGTCTTGAAAGAAGCCGGATGATGAATTTTTTTGTTTTGAATTTTCTACTCGGGTCGGGTTCGAACGGATAGGAATGAAATTTTTTTGCCCATTTATTTTTGAATTTTCTAACTCGGGTCGGGTTCGAACGGATAGGAATGAAATTTTTTTTATTCTCTATTTTTCGGCCCTTCCTGACCCGTATCGTCATGAAATGAAGCCTGGATGATGTTTTGTAATTTTTAGAATTTTTTTGCATTTATTTTCGAATTTTCAAACTCGGGTCGGGATTGAACGGATAGGAATGAAATTTTTTTTGTTCTCTATTTTTCGGCCTTTCCTGACCAGTATCATCATGAAATGAAGCCTGGATGATGTTTTTTACTTTTTAAAATTTTTTTGCATTTATTTTTGAATTTTCTAACTCGGGTCGGGATTGAACGAATAGGAATGGAATTTTTTTTGAACTTGAAATGAATCGAACGGATACGAATGAAATTTTCTTTGTTCTCTATTTTTCGGCCTGCCCTGACCTGCCTCGTCTTGAAATGAAGCCCGAAAGATGTTTTGTAATTTTTACAATTTTTTGTATTTATTTTTGAAATCTCTAACCTGGTCGGCGGGTTCGAAAGGGATGGAATGAAATTTTTTTATTTCTCTAGTTTTCGGCCTGTCCTGACCCGTTTCGTCTTGAAATGAAGCCCGGATGATGTTTTGTAATTTTTAGAATTTTTTTGCATTTATTTTTGAATTTTCTAACTCGGGTCGGGATTGAATCGTCTTGAAATGAAGCCCGGATGATGTTTTGTAATTTTTAGAATTTTTTTGCATTTATTTTTGAATTTTCTAACTCGGGTCGGGTTTGAACGGATAGGAATGAAATTTTTATTATTCTCTATTTTTCGGCCTGCCCTAACCCGATTCGTCTTGAAATGAAGCTCGGATGATGTTTTGTAATTTTTTGAATTTTTTTGCATTTACTTTTGAATTTTCAAACTCGGGTCGGGTTCGAACGGATAGGAATGAAATTTTCTTTGTTCTCTATTTTCGGCTTCCCTGACCTTTGCCTCGTCTTGAAAATGAAGCCCGGATGATGTTTGTAATTTTACCAATTTTTGTATTTATTTTTGAATTTTCTAACTTGGGTCGGGTTCGAACGGATAGGAATGAAATTTTTTTTATTCTCTAGTTTTCGGCCTGTCTGACCCGTTTCGTCTGAAATGAAGCCCGGATGATAATTTTGTAATTTTTTAGAATTTTTTGCATTTATTTTTGAATTTTTCTTAACTCGGGTCGGGATTTGAACGGATAGGAATGAAATTTTTTTTATTCTCTATTTTTCGGTCTTTCCTAACCCGTATCATCATGAAATGAAGCCTGGAAGATGTTTTTTAATTTTTAAAATTTTTTTGCATTTATTTTTGAATTTTCTAACTCGGGTCGGGTTCGAACGGATAGGAATGAAATTTTTTTTATTCTCTATTTTTCGGCCTGTCCTGACCCGTTTCTTCTTGAAATGAAGCCCGGATGATGTTTTGTAATTTTTCGAATTTTTTTGCATTTATTTTTGAATTTTCTAACTCGGGTCGGGTTCGAACGGATAGGAATGAAATTTTTTTTATTCTCTATTTTTCGGCCCTTCCTGACCCGTATCGTCATGAAATGAAGCCTGGATGATGTTTTGTAATTTTTAGAATTTTTTTGCATTTATTTACGAATTTTCAAACTCGTGTCGGGATTGAACGGATAGGAATGAAATTTTTTTTGTTCTCTATTTTTCGTCCTTTCCTGACCAGTATCATCATGAAATGAAGCCTGGATGATGTTTTTTACTTTTTAAAATTTTTTTGCATTTATTTTTGAATTTTCTAACTCGGGTCGGGTTCGAACGAATAGGAATGAAATTTTTTTTGTTCTCTATTTTTCG
>NW_022155030.1:0-4629 GCF_001633185.2 Quercus lobata | reverse complement strand
TTTTTGCATTTATTTTTGAATTTTCTAACTCAGGTCGGGATTGAACGAATAGGAATGAAATTTTTTTTGTTCTCTATTTTCGGCCTGTCCTGACCCGTTTCGTCATGAAATGAAGCCTGGATGATGTTTTGTAATTTTTTGAATTTTTTTGCATTTATTTTTGAATTTTCTAACTCGGGTCGGGATTGAACGGATAGGAATTAAATTTTTTTATTCTCTATTTTTCGGGCTTTCCTGACCCGTATCATCATGAAATGAAGCCTGGATGATGTTTTTGTAATTTTTTTAATTTTTTTTGCATTTACCTTTTGAATTTTCTAACTCGGGTGCGGTTCGAACGGATAGGAATAAAATTTTCCGTTGTTTCTCCCTATTTTTCGGGCCTGCCCCTGACCTGCCTCGTCTTGAAAGTGAAGCCCCGGATGATGTTTTGGTAATTTTTTACAATTTTTTTGTATTTATTTTTGAATTTTCTAACTTGGGTCGGGTTCGAAGGATAGGGGATGAAATTTTTTTTATTCTCTAGTTTTCGACCTGTCGCTACCCATTTCGTCTTGAATGAAGCCCGGATGAATGTTTTGTAATTTTAGAATTTTTTTGCATTTATTTTTGAATTTTCTAACTTCGGGTCGGGATTGAACGGATAGGAATGAATTTTTTTTATTCTCTATTTTTCGAACTTTTCTCTTTCCTACCCGTATCATCATGAAAATGAAGCGCCTGGATATGTTTTTTTTAATTTTTAAAATTTTTTTGCATTTATTTTTGAATTTTCCAACTTGGGTCGGGATCGAACGAATAGGAATGAAACTTTTTTTGTTCTCTATTTTTCGGCCTGTCCTGACCCGTTTCGTCTTGAAATGAAGCCCGAATGATGTTTTTAAATTTTTTAAATTTTTTTGCATTTATTTTTGAATTCTCTAAATCGGGTCGGGTTCGAACGGATAGGAATGAAATTGTTTTTATTCTCTATTTTTTGGCCTGTCCCGACCCGTTTCGTCTTGAAATGAAGCCTGGATGATGTTTTTTAATTTTTTAACTTTTTTTGCATTTAGTTTTGAATTCTCTAACTCGGGTCGGGTTCGAACGGATAGGAATGAAATTTTTTTTGTTCTCTATTTCGGGCCCTGCGCTGACCAAGCTTCGTCTTGAAATGAAGGCCGGATGATGTTTTGTAATTTTTAGAATTTTTTTGCATTTATTTTGGAATTTTCTAACTCGGGTCGGGTTCGAATAGATAGGAATGAAATTTTTTTATTCTCTATTTTTTGGCCTTTCCTGACCCGTTTCTTCTTGAAATGAAGCCCGGATGATGTTTTGTAATTTTTCGAATTTTTTTGCATTTATTTTTGAATTTTCTAACTCGGGTCGGGTTCGAACGGATAGGAATGAAATTTTTTTATTCTCTATTTTTCGGCCCTTCCTAACCCGTATCGTCATGAAATGAAGCCTGGAAGATGTTTTGTAATTTTTAAAATTTCTTTGCATTTATTTACGAATTTTCAAACTCGGGTCGGGATTGAACGGATAGGAATGAAATTTTTTTTGTTCTCTATTTTTCGGCCTTTCCTGACCAGTATCATCATGAAATGAAGCCTGGATGATGTTTTTTACTTTTTAAAATTTTTTTGCATTTATTTTTGAATTTTCTAACTCGGGTCGGGATCGAACGAATAGGAATGAAATTTTTTTTGTTCTCTATTTTTCGGCCTGTCCTGACCCGTTTCGTCTTGAAATGAAGCCCGGATGATGTTTTGTAATTTTTAGAATTTTTTTGCATTTATTTTTGAATTTTCTAACTCGGGTCGGGTTCGAACGGATAGGAATGAATTTTCTATTATTCTCTATTTTTCGATCTTTCCCTAACGCCGTAATCAATATGAAATGAAGCCTGGATGATGTTTTTTAATTTTTTGAAATTTTTTTTGCATTTATTTTGAATTTTTTCTAACTCGGGTCGGGATTGAACGAATAGGAATGAAATTTTTTTTTGTTCTCTATTTTTCGGCCTGTCCTGACCCGTTTCGTCTTGAAATGAAGCCCGTATGATGTTTTGTAATTTTTAGAATTTTTTTGCATTTATTTTTGAATTTTCTAACTCGGGTCGGGTTTGAACGGATAGGAATGAAATTTTTATTATTCTCTATTTTTCGGCCTGCCCTAACCCGTTTCGTCTTGAAATGAAGCTCGGATGATGTTTTGTAATTTTTTGAATTTTTTTGCATTTACTTTTGAATTTTCTAACTCGGGTCGGGTTCGAACGGATAGGAATGAAATTTTCGTTGTTCTCTATTTTTCGGCCTGCCCTGACCTGCCTCGTCTTGAAATGAAGCCCGGATGATGTTTTGTAATTTTTACAATTTTTTTGTATTTATTTTTGAATTTTCTAACTTGGGTCGGGTTCGAACGGATAGGAATGAAATTTTTTTTATTCTCTATTTTTCGATCTTTCCTAACCCGTATCATCATGAAATGAAGCCTGGATGATGTTTTGCAATTTTTAAAATTTTTTTGCATTTATTTTTGAATTTTCTAACTCGGGTCGGGATTGAACGAATAGGAATGAAATTTTTTTTTGTTCTCTATTTTTCGGCCTGTCCTGACCCGTTTCGTCTTGAAATGAAGCCCGTATGATGTTTTGTAATTTTTAGAATTTTTTTGCATTTATTTTTGAATTTTCTAACTCGGGTCGGGATCGAACGAATAGGAATGAAATTTTTTTTGTTCTCTATTTTTCGGCCTGTCCTGACCCGTTTCGTCTTGAAATGAAGCCCGGATGATGTTTTGTAATTTTTAGAATTTTTTTGCATTTATTTTTGAATTTTCTAACTTGGGTCGGGTTCGAACGGATAGGAATGAATTTTCTATTATTCTCTATTTTTTGGTCTGTCCTGACCCGTTTCGTCTTGAAATAAAGCTCGGATGATGTTTTGTAATTTTTTGAATTTTTTTGCATTTATTTTTGAATTTTCTAACTCGGGTCGGGTTCGAACGGATAGGAATGAAATTTTTTTTGTTCTCTATTTTTCGGCCTGTCCTGACCCGTTTCGTCTTGAAATGAAGCCCGGATGATGTTTTGTAATTTTTAGAATTTTTTTGCATTTATTTTTGAATTTTCTAACTCGGGTCGGGTTCGAACGGATAGGAATGAAATTTTTTTTGTTCTCTATTTTTCGGCCTGTCCTGACCCGTTTCGTCTTGAAATGAAGCCCGGATGATGTTTTGTAATTTTTAGAATTTTTTTGCATTTATTTTTGAATTTTCTAACTCGGGTCGGGTTCGAACGGATAGGAATGAAATTTTTTTTATTCTCTATTTTTCGGCCTTCCTGACCCGTATCGTCATGAAATGAAGCCTGGATGATGTTTTGTAATTTTTAGAATTTTATTGCATTTATTTACGAATTTTCAAACTCGTGTCGGGATTGAACGGATAGGAATGAAATTTTTTTTGTTCTCTATTTTTCGGCCTTTCCTGACCGGTATTATCATGAAATGAAGCCTGGATGATGTTTTTTACTTTTTAAAATTTTTTTGCATTTATTTTTGAATTTTCTAACTCGGGTTGGGATCGAACGAATAGGAATGAAATTTTTTTTGTTCTCTATTTTTCGGCCTGTCCTGACCCGTTTCGTCTTGAAATAATGCCCGGATGATGTTTTGTAATTTTTAGAATTTTTTTGCATTTATTTTTGAATTTTCTAACTTGGGTCGGGTTCGAACGGATAGGAATGAATTTTCTATTATTCTCTATTTTTTGGTCTGTCCTGACCCGTTTCGTATTGAAATAAAGCTCGGATGATGTTTTGTAATTTTTTGAATTTTTTTGCATTTTTTTTTGAATTTTCTAACTCGGGTCGGGTTCGAACGGATAGGAATGAAATTTTTTTGTTCTCTATTTTTCGGCCTGCCCTGACCTGCTTCGTCTTGAAATGAAAGCCCGGAATGATGTTTGTAATTTTAGAATTTTTTTGCATTTGATTTTTGAATTTTCTACTCGGGTCGGGATTGGATGGATAGGAATGAAATTTTTTTTAATTCTCTTATTTTTCGGTCTTTCTAACCGTATATATGAATGACCTGGATAGAGTTTTTTTAATTTTAAAAATTTTTTTGGCATTTTTTGGGGAATTTTCCTACTCGGGTCGGGATTGAAGAATGGAATGGAATTTTTGTTGTTCTCTATTTTTTTGGCTGTCCTGACCCGTTCGTCTTGAAATAAGCCCGGATGATGTTCTGTATTTTTAGAGATTTATTTGCATTTATTTTTGATTTTCTAACTCGGGTCGGTTTGAACGGATAGGAATGAATTTTTTTTGTTCTCTTATTTTTCCAACAGCCTGCCCTGACTGCTTCTCTCTTGAAATGAAGCCTGGATGATGTTTTTTAATTTTTAAAATTTTTTTGCATTTATTTTTTAATTTTCTAACTCGAGTCGGGTTCGAACAGATAGGAATGAATTTTTTTTTGTTCTCTATTTTTCAGCCTATCCTGACCCGTTTCGTCTTTAAATGAAGCCTGGATGATGTTTTTTAATTTTTAAAAATTTTTTGCATTCATTTTTGAATTTTCTAACTCGGGTCGGGTTCGTACGGAATGGAATGAAATTTTTTTTCATCTCTATTTTTCG
>NW_022155029.1:0-24488 GCF_001633185.2 Quercus lobata | reverse complement strand
TTGCATTTATATTTGAATTTTCTAACTCGGGTCGGGTTCGAACGGATAGGAAGGAAATTTTTTTTGTTCTCTATCTTACGGCCTGTCCTGTCCCGTTTCATCTTGTAATGAAGCCTGGATGATGTTTTTTAATTTTTAAAATTTTTTAGCATTTATTTTTGAATTTTCTAACTCGGGTCGGGTTCGAACGGATAGGAAGGAAATTATTTTTGTTCACTATTTTTCGACCTGTCCTGACCCGTTTCGTCTTAAAATGAAGCCTGGATGATGTT
This sequence comes from Quercus lobata, assembly GCF_001633185.2. Lineage (NCBI taxonomy): Eukaryota > Viridiplantae > Streptophyta > Magnoliopsida > Fagales > Fagaceae > Quercus > Quercus lobata. The sequence goes on along the minus strand of NW_022155029.1, from coordinate 24,216 downwards.
TTTTAATTTTTTAGAATTTATTTTTGAATTCTGTAACTCGGGTCGGGTTCGATCGGATAGGAAATAAATTTTTTTTATTCTCTATCTTTCGGACTGTCTTCACCCGTTTCTTCTTGTAATGAAACCTGGACGATATTTTTTAATTTTTAGAATATTTTTGCATTTATTTTTGAATTTTCTAACTTGGGTCGGGTTCGAATGGATAGGAACAAAATTTTTTTTGGTCTCTAATTTTCGGCCTGTCCTGACCCGTATCGTCTTAAAATGAAGCCTGGATGATGTTTTCTAATTTTTAAAATTTTTTTGCATTTATATTTGAATTTTCTCGCTCGGGTCGGGTTCGGACGGATAGGAAGGAAATTTTTTTTGTTCTCTATTTTACGGCCTGTCCTGACCCGTTTCGTCTTGTAATGAAGCTTGGATGATGATTTTTAATTTTTAGAATTTTTTTGCAATTATATTTGAATTTTCTAACTCGGGTCGGGTTCGAACGGATAGGAAGAAAATTTTGTTTTCTTCTCTATTTTTCGGCTTGTCTTCACCTGTTTCGTCTTGAAATGAAAACTAGATGATGTTTTTTAATTTTTAGAATTTTTTTGCCTTAATTTTTGAATTTTCTAACTCGGGTCGGGTTCGAACGGATAGGAAGGAAATATTTTTGTTCTCTTTTTTGGCCTGTCTTGCCCGTTTCGTCTGAATGAAGCCTGGATGATGTTTTTAAATTTTTAATAGTTGTTTGCATTTATATTTGAATTCTCTAACTCGGGTCGGGTTCGAACGGATAGGAAGGAAATTTTTTTTGTTCTCTATCTTACGGCCTGTCCTGACCCGTTCCATCTTGTAATGAAGCCTGGATGATGTTTTTTAATTTTTAAAATTTTTTTGCATTTATTTTTGAATTTTCTAACTCGGGTCGGGTTCGAACGGATAGGAAGGAAATTATTTTTGTTCACTATTTTTCGACCTGTCCTGACCCGTTTCGTCTTAAAATGAAGCCTGGATGATGTTTTTTAATTTTTTAGAATTTATTTTTGAATTCTGTAACTCGGGTCGGGTTCGATCGGATAGGAAATAAATTTTTTTTATTCTCTATTTTTCGGACTGTCTTCACCCGTTTCATCTTGTAATGAAACCTGGCCGATATTTTTTTAATTTTTAGAATTTTTTTGCATTTATTTTTGAATTTTCTAACTCGGGTTGGGTTCGAATGGATAGGAACGAAATTTTTTTTGGTCTCTAATTTTCGGCCTGTCCTGACCCGTTTCGTCTTAAAATGAAGCCTGGATGTTGTTTTTTAATTTTTAAAATTTTTTTGCAATTATATTCAAATTTTCTAACTTGGGTCGTGTTCGAACGGATAGGAAGAAAATTTTGTTTTCTTCTCTATTTTTTAGCTTGTCTTCACCCGTTTCGTCTTGAAATAAAACCTATATGATGTTTTTAAATTTTTAGAATATTTTTGCCTTAATTTTTGAATTGTCTAACTCGGGTCGGGTTCGAACGGATAGGAAGTAAATTATTTTTATTCTCTATTTTTCGGCCTGTCTTGGCCCGTTTAGTCTTGAAATGAAGCCTGGATGATGTTTTCTAATTTTTAAATTTTTTTTGCATTTATATTTGAATTTTCTCACTCGGGTCGGGTTCGGACGGATAGGATGGAACTTTTTTTTGTTCTCTATTTTACGGCCTGTCCTGACCCGTTTCGTCTTGTAATGAAGCTTGGATGTTGTTTTTTAATTTTTAGAATTTTTTTGCAATTATATTTGAATTTTCTAACTCGGGTCGGGTTCGAACGGATAGGAAGAAAATTTTGTTTTCTTCTCTATTTTTCGGCTTGCCTTCACCCGTTTCGTCTTGAAATGAAAACTAGATGATGTTTTTTAATTTTTAGAATTTTTTTGCCTTAATTTTTGAATTTTCTAACTCGGGTCGGGTTCGAACGGATAGGAAGGAAATTATTTTTGTACTCTTTTTTTGGCCTGCCTTGGCCCGTTTCGTCTTGAAATGAAGCCTGGATGATGTTTTTTAATTTTTAATAGTTGTTTGCATTTATATTTGAATTTTCTAACTCGGGTCGGGTTCGAACGGATAGGAAGGAACTTTTTTTTGTTCTCTATCTTACGGCCTGTCCTGACCCGTTTCATCTTGTAATGAAGCCTGGATGATGTTTTTTAATTTTTAAAATTTTTTTGCATTTATTTTTGAATTTTCTAACTCGGGTCGGGTTCGAACGGATAGGAAGGAAATTATTTTTGTTCACTATTTTTCGACCTGTGCTGACCCGTTTCGTCTTGAAATGAAGCCTGGATGATGTTTTTTAATTTTTAGAATTTTTTAGAATTTATTTTTGAATTCTGTAACTCGGGTCGGGTTCGATCGGATAGGAAATAAATTTTTTTTATTCTCTATTTTTCGGCCTGTCTTCACTCGTTTCTTCTTGTAATGAAACCTGGACGATATTTTTTAGTTTTTAGAATTTTTTTGTATTTATTTTTGAATTTTCTAACTCGGTTCGGGTTCGAACGGATAGGAACGAAATTTTTTTTGGTCTCTAATTTTCGGCCTGTCCTGAACCGTTTCGTCTTAAAATGAAGCCTGGATGTTGTTTTTTAATTTTTAAAATTTTTTTGCAATTATATTCAAATTTTCTAACTTGGGTCGGGTTCGAACGGATAGGAAGAAAATTTAGTTTTCTTCTCTATTTTTTAGGTTGTCTTTACCCGTTTCGTCTTGAAATGAAACCTATATGATGTTTTTAAATTTTTAGAATTTTTTTGCCTTAATTTTTGAATTTTCTAACTCGGGTCGGGTTCGAACGGATAGGAAGTAAATTATTTTTGTTCTCTATTTTTCGGCCTGTCTTGGCCCGTTTCGTCTTGAAATGAAGCCTGGATGATGTTTTCTAATTTTTAAAATTTTTTTGCTTTTATATTTGAATTTTCTCACTCGGGTCGGGTTCGGACGGGTAGGAAGGAAATTTTTTTTGTTCTCTATTTTACGGCCTGTCCTGACCCGTTTCGTCTTGTAATGAAGCTTGGATGATGTTTTTTAATTTTTAAAATTTTTTTGCATTTATTTTTGAATTTTCTAACTTGGGTCGGGTTCGAATGGATAGGAACGAAATTTTTTTTGGTTTCTAATTTTCGCCTGTCCTGACCCGTTTCGTCTTAAAATGAAGCCTGGATGTTGTTTTTTAATTTTTAAAATTTTTTTGCAATTATATTCATATTTTCTAACTTGGGTCGGGTTCGAACGGATAGGAAGAAAATTTTGTTTTCTTCTCTATTTTTTAGCTTGTCTTCACCCGTTTCGTCTTGAAATGAAACCTATATGATGTTTTAAATTTTTAGAATTTTTTTGCCTTAATTTTTGAATTTTCTAACTCGGGTCGGGTTCGAACGGATAGGAAGTAAATTATTTTTATTCTCCATTTTTCGGCCTGTCTTCACCCGTTTCGTCTTGAAATGAAACCTAGATGATATTTTTTAATTTTTAGAATTTTTTTGCCTTAATTTTTGAATTTTCTAACCCGGGTCGGGTTCGAACGGATAGGAAGGAAATTTTTTTTGTTCTCTATTTTTCGGCCTGTCCTGGCCCGTTTCGTCTTGAAATGAAGCCTGGATGATGTTTTTTAATTTTTAAAATTTTTTTGCATTTATATTTAAATTTTCTAACTCGGGTTGGGTTCGAACGGATAGTTAGGAAATTTTTTTTGTTCTCTATTTTTCGGCCTGTCCTGGCCCGTTTCGTCTTGAAATGAAGCCTGGATGATGTTTTTTAATTTTTAAAATTTTTTTGCATTTATATTTAAATTTTCTAACTCGGGTCGGGTTCGAACGGATAGGAAGGAAATTTTTTTTGTTCTCTATTTTTCGGCCTGTCCTGACCCGTTTCGTCTTGTAAAGAACCCTGGATGATGTTTTTTAATTTTTCAAATTTTTTTGCATTTATTTTTGAATTTTCTAACTCGTGACGGGTTCGAACGGATAGAAAGAAATTTTTTTTTTCTTCTCTATTTTTCGGCTGTTCTTCACCCGTTTCGTCTTGAAATGAAACCTAGATGATATTTTTCAATTTTTAGAATTTTTTGCATTTATATTTGAATTCTCTAACCCGGGTCGGGTTCGAACGGATAGGAAGGAAATTATTTTTGTTCTCTATTTTTCGGCCTGTCTTGGCCCGTTTCGTCTTGAAATGAAGCCTGGATGATATTTTTTAATTTTTAATATTTTTTTGCATTGATATTAAAATTTTCTAACTCGGGTCGGGTTCGAACGGATGGGAAGGAAATTGTTTTTGTTCTTTATTTTTCGGCCTGTCTTGGCCCGTTTCGTCTTGAAATGAAGCCTGGATGATGTTTTTTAATTTTTAAAATTTTTTTACATTTATTTTCGAATTTTCTAACACGGGTCGGGTTCGAACGGATAGGAAGGAAATTTTTTCTGGTCTCTATTTTTCGGCCTGTCCTGACCCGTTTCGTCTTAAAATGAAGCCTGGATGTTGTTTTTTAATTTTTCGAATTTTTTTGCATTTATTTTTGAATTCTCTAACTCGGGTCGTGATCGATCTGATAGGAAGGAAATTTTTTTTGGTCTCTATTTTTCGGCCTGTCTTTACCCATTTCGTCCTGAAATGATACCTGGATGATGGTTTTTAATTTTTAGAATTTTTTTACATTTATATTTGAATTTTCTAACTCGGGTCGGGTTCAAACGGATAGGAAGGAAATTTTTTTTGTTCTCTATTTTTCGGCCTGTCTTCACCCGTTTCTTCTTGTAATGAAACCTGGATGATGTTTTTCAATTTTTAAAATTTTTTGTATTTATTTTTGAATTTTCTAACTCGGGTCGGGTTTGAACGGATAGGAAGGAAATTTTTTTTGTTCTCTAATTTTCGGCCTGTCCTGACCCTTTTCGTCTTGAAATGAACCCTGGATGATGTTTTTTAATTTTTAGAATTTTTTTGCATTTACTTTTTAATTTTCTAACTCAGGTCTGGTTCGAACGGAAAGAAAGAAATTATTTTTGTTCTCTATTTTTCGGCCTGTCCTGGCCCGTTTCGTGTTGAAATGAAGCCTGATTGATGTTTTTTAGTTTTTAGAATTTTTTTGCATTTATTTTTGAATTCTCTAACTCGGGTCGGGTTCGAACGGATAGGAATGAAATTTTTTTTGGTCTCTATTTTTCGGCCTGTCCTGACCCGTTTCGTCTTAAAATGAAGTCTGGATGTTGTTTTTTAATTTTTAGAATTTTTTTGCAATTATATTTGAATTTTCTAACTCAGGACGGGTTCGAACGGATAGGAAGAATTTTTTTTTTTCTTCTGTATTTTTCGGCTTGTCTTCACCCGTTTCGTCTTGAAATGAAACCTAGATGATGTTTTTTAATTTTTAGAATTTTTTTTCCTTAATTTTTGAATTTTCTAACCCGGGTCGGGTTCGAACGGATAGGAAGGAAATTATTTTTGTTCTCTATTTTTCGGCCTGTCCTGGCCCGTTCCGTCTTGAAATGAAGCCTGGATGATGTTTTTTAATTTTTAAAATTTTTTTGCATTTATATTTAAATTTTCTAACTCGGGTCGGGTTCGACGGATAGGAAGGAAATTTTTTTTGTTCTCTATTTTTCGGCCTGTCTTGGCCCGTTTCGTCTTGAAATGAAGCCTGGATGATATTTTTTAATTTTTAATATTTTTTGCATTGATATTAAAATTTTTCTAACTCGGGTCGGGTTCGAACGGATGGGAAGGAAATTGTTTTTGTTCTCTATTTTTCGGCCTGTCTTGGCCCGTTTCGTCTGAAATGAAGCCTGGATGATGTTTTTTAATTTTTAAAATTTTTTACATTTATTTTCGAATTTTCTAACTCGGGTCGGGTTCGAACGGATAGGAAGGAAATTTTTTCTGGTCTCTATTTTTCGGCCTGTCCTGACCCGTTTCGTCTTAAAATGAAGCCTGGATGTTGTTTTTTAATTTTTCGAATTTTTTTGCTTTTATTTTTGAATTCTCTAACTCGGGTCGTGATCGATCTGATAGGAAGGAAATTTTTTTTGGTCTCTATTTTTCGGCCTGTCTTTACCCATTTCGTCCTGAAATGATACCTGGATGATGGTTTTTAATTTTTAGAATTTTTTTACATTTATATTTGAATTTTCTAACTCGGGTCGGGTTCAAACGGATAGGAAGGAAATTTTTTTTGTTTCTATTTTTCGGCCTGTCTTCACCCGTTTCTTCTTGTAATGAAACCTGGATGATGTTTTTTAATTTTTAAAATTTTTTTGCATTTATTTTTGAATTTTCTAACTCGGGTCGGGTTTGAACGGATAGGAAGGAAATTTTTTTTGTTCTCTATTTTTCGGCCTGTCCTGACCCTTTTCGTCTTGAAATGAACCCTGGATGATGTTTTTTAATTTTTAGAATTTTTTTGCATTTACTTTTTAATTTTCTAACTCAGGTCTGGTTCGAACGGAAAGAAAGAAATTATTTTTGTTCTCTATTTTTCGGCCTGTCCTGGCCCGTTTCGTGTTGAAATGAAGCCTGATTGATGTTTTTTAGTTTTTAGAATTTTTTTGCATTTATTTTTGAATTCTCTAACTCGGGTCGGGTTCGAACGGATAGGAATGAAATTTTTTTTGGTCTCTATTTTTCGGCCTGTCCTGACCCGTTTCGTCTTAAAATGAAGTCTGGATGTTGTTTTTTAATTTTTAGAATTTTTTTGCAATTATATTTGAATTTTCTAACTCAGGACGGGTTCGAACGGATAGGAAGAAATTTTTTTTTTCTTCTCTAATTTTTCGGCTTGTCTTCACCCGTTTCGTCTTGAAATGAAACCTAGTGATGTTTTTTAATTTTTAGAATTTTTTTTCCTTAATTTTTGAATTTTCTAACCCGGGTCGGGTTCGAACGGATAGGAAAGGAAATTATTTTTGTTCTCTATTTTTCGGCCTGTCCTGGCCCGTTCCGTCTTGAAATGAAGCCTGGATGATGTTTTTTAATTTTTAAAATTTTTTTGCATTTATATTTAAATTTTCTAACTCGGGTCGAGTTTCGAACGGATAGGAAGGAAATTTTTTGTTCTCTATTTTTCGGCATGTCCTGACCCGTTTCGTCTTGTAAAGAAGCCTGGATGATGTTTTTTAATTTTTCAAATTTTTTGCATTATTTTTGAATTTTCTAACTCGTGACGGGTTCGAACGGATAGAAAAAAGTAATTTTTTTTTTCTTCTCTATTTTTCGGCTTGTCTTCACCCGTTTCGTCTTGAAATGAAACCTAGATGATGTTTTTTAATTTTTAGAATTTTTTTGCCTTAATTTTTGAATTTTCTAACCCGGGTCGGGTTCGAACGGATAGGAAGGAAATTATTTTTGTTCTCTATTTTTCGGCCTATCCTTGCCCGTTTCTTCTTCAAATGAAGCCTGGATGTTGTTTTTTAATTTTTGAAATTTTTTTGTACTTATTTTTGAATTTTCTAACTCGGGTCGGGTTCGAACGGATAGGCAGGAAATTATTTTGGTTCTCTATTTTTCGGCGTGTCCCGGCCCATTTCGTCTTGAAATGAAACCTGGATAATGTTTTTTAATTTTTAAAATTTTTTTGCATTTATTTTTGAATTCTCTAACTCGGGTCGGGTTCGAACGGATAGGAAGAAAATTTTTTTTCTTCTCTATTTTTCGGCCTTTCTTTACCCATTTCGTCTTGAAATGAAACCTGGATGATGTTTTTTACTTTTTAGAATTTTTTTGCATTTATTTTTCAATTTTCTAACTCGGGTCGGGTTCGAACGGATAGGAAGGAAATTATTTTTTTCTCTATTTTTCGGCCTATCCTTGCCCGTTTCTTCTTGAAATGAAGCTTGGATGTTGTTTTTTAATTTTTGAAATTTTTTTGCACTTATTTTTGAATTTTCTAACTCGGGTCGGGTTCGAACGGATAGGAAGGAAATTATTTTTGTTCTCTATTTTTCGGCGCGTCCCGGCCCATTTCGTCTTGAAATGAAACCTGGATAATGTTTTTTAATTTTTAAAATTTTTTTGCATTTATTTTTGAATTCTCTAACTCGGGTCGGGTTCGAACGGATAGGAAGAAATTTTTTTTTCTTCTCTATTTTTCGGCCTTTCTTCACCCGTTTCGTCTTGAAATGAAACCTGGATGATGTTTTTTAATTTTTAGAATTTTTTTGCATTTATTTTTCAATTTTCTAACTCGGGTCCGGTTCGAACGGATAGGACGAAAATTTTTTTTGGTCTCTATTTTTCGGCCGGTCTTAACACGTTTCGCCTTAAAATGAAGCCTGGATGTTGTTTTTTAATTTTTAGAATTTTTTTGCAATTATATTTGAATTTTCTAACTCGGGTCGGGTTCGAACGGATAGGTAGAAAATTTTGTTTTCTTCTCTATTTTTCGGATTGTCTTCACCCGTTTCGTCTTGAAATGAAACCTAGATGATGTTTTTTAATTTTTAGAATTTTTTTGCCTTAATTTTTGAATTTTCTAACCCGGGTCGGGTTCGAACGGATAGGAAGGAAATTATTTTTGTTCTCTTTTTTTGTCCTGTCCTTGCCCGTTTCGTCTTGAAATGAAGCCTGGATGATTTTTTTTAATTTTTAAAAGTTGTTTGCATTTATATTTGAATTTTCTAACTCGGGTCGGGTTCGAACGGATAGGAAGGAAATTTTTTTTGTTCTCTATCTTACGGCCTGTCCTGACCCATTTCGTCTTGTAATGAAGCCTGGATGATGTTTTTTAATTTTTAAAATTTTTTTGCATTTATTATTGAATTTTCTAACTCGGGTCGGGTTCGAACGGATAGGAAGGAAATTATTTTTGTTCACTATTTTTCGACCTGTCCTGACCCGTTTCGTCTTGAAATGAAGCCTGGATGATGTTTTTTAATTTTTAGAATTTTTTAGAATTTATTTTGGAATTCTGTAACTCGGGTAAGGTTCGATCGGATAGGAAATAAATTTTTTTTATTCCCTATTTTTCGGCCTGTCTTGGCCCGTTTCGTCTTGAAATGAAGCCTGGATGATGTTTTTTAATTTTTAATATTTTTTTGCATTTATATTAAAATTTTCTAACTCGGGTCGGGTTCGAACGGATGGGAAGGAAATTGTTTTTGTTCTCTATTTTTCGGCCTGTCTTGGCCCGTTTCGTCTTGAAATGAAGCCTGGATGATGTTTTTTAATTTTAAAATTTTTTTACATTTATTTTCGAATTTTCAAACTCGGGTCGGGTTCGAACGGATAGGAAGGAAATTTTTTTTGGTCTCTATTTTTCAGCCTGTCCTGACCCGTTTCGTCTTAAAATGAAGCCTGGATGTGGTTTTTTAATTTTTCGAATTTTTTTGCATTTATTTTTGAATTCTCTGACTCGGGTCGTGATCGATCTGATAGGAAGGAAATTTTTTTTGGTCTCTATTTTTCGGCCTGTCTTTACCCATTTCGTCCTGAAATGATACCTGGATGATGGTTTTTAATTTTTAGAATTTTTTTACATTTATATTTGAATTTTCTAACTCGGGTCGGGTTCAAACGGATAGGAAGGAAATTTTTTTGGTTCTCTATTTTTCGGCCTGTCTTCACCCGTTTCTTCTTGTAATGAAACCTGGATGATGTTTTTTAATTTTTAAAATTTTTTTGCATTTATTTTTGAATTTTCTAACTCGGGTCGGGTTTGAACGGATAGGAAGAAAATTTTGTTTTCTTCTCTATTTTTTAGCTTGTCTTCACCCGTTTCGTCTTGAAATGAAACCTATATGATGTTTTTAAATTTTTAGAATTTTTTTGCCTTAATTTTTGAATTGTGTAACTCGGGTCGGGTTCGAACGGATAGGATGTAAATTATTTTTATTCTCTATTTTTCGGCCTGTCTTGGCCCGTTTCGTCTTGAAATGAAGCCTGGATGATGTTTTCTAATTTTTAAAATTTTTTTGCATTTATATTTGAATTTTCTCACTCGGGTCGGGTTCGACGGATAGGAAGGAAATTTTTTTTTTCTCTATTTTACGGCCTGTCCTGACCCGTTTCGTCTTGTAATGAAGCTTGGATGATGTTTTTTAATTTTTAGAATTTTTTTGCAATTATATTTGAATTTTCTAACTCGGGTCGGGTTCGAACGGATAGGAAGAAAATTTTGTTTTCTTCTCTATTTTTCGGCTTGTCTTCACCCGCTTCGTCTTGAAATGAAAACTAGATGATGTTTTTTAATTTTTAGAATTTTTTTGCCTTAATTTTTGAATTTTCTAACTCGGGTCGGGTTCGAACGGATAGGAAGGAAATTATATTTGTTCTCTTTTTTTGGCCTGTCTTGGCCCGTTTCGTCTTGAAATGAAGCCTGGATGATGTTTTTTAATTTTTAATAGTTGTTTGCATTTATATTTAAATTTTCTAACTCAGGTCGGGTTCGAACGGATAGGAAGGAAATTTTTTTTGTTCTCTATTTTTCGGCCTGTCCTGACCCGTTTCGTCTTGTAAAGAAGCCTGGATGATGTTTTTTAATTTTTCAAATTTTTTTGCATTTATTTTTGAATTTTCTAACTCGTGACGGGTTCGAACGGATAGAAAGAAATTTTTTTTTTCTTCTCTATTTTTCGGCTTGTCTTCACCCGTTTCGTCTTGAAATGAAAACTAGATGATGTTTTTTAATTTTTAGAATTTTTTTGCCTTAATTTTTGAATTTTCTAACCCGGGTCGGGTTCGAACGGATAGGAAGGAAATTATTTTTGTTCTCTATTTTTCGGCCTATCCTTGCCCGTTTCTTCTTCAAATGAAGCTTGGATGTTGTTTTTTAATTTTTGAAATTTTTTTGCACTTATTATTGAATTTTCTAACTCGGGTCGGGTTCGAACGGATAAGAAGGAAATTATTTTTGTTCTCTATTTTTCGGCGTGTCCCGGCCCATTTCGTCTTGAAATGAAACCTGGACAATGTTTTTTAATTTTTAAAATTTTTTTGCATTTATTTTTGAATTCTCTAACTCGGGTCGGGTTCGAACGGATAGGAAGAAAATTTTTTTTCTTCTCTATTTTTCGGCCTTTCTTCACCCGTTTCGTCTTGAAATGAAACCTGGATGATGTTTTTTACTTTTTAGAATTTTTTTGCATTTATTTTTCAATTTTCTAACTCGGGTCCGGTTCGAACGGATAGGACGAAAATTTTTTTTGGTCTCTACTTTTCGGCCTGTCCTAACCCGTTTCGCCTTAAAATGAAGCCGGGATGTTGTTTTTTAATTTTTAGAATTTTTTTGCAATTATATTTGAATTTTCTAAGTCGGGTCGGGTTCGAACGGATAGGAAGAAAATTTTGTTTTCTTCTCTATTTTTCGGCTTGTCTTCACCCGTTTCGTCTTGAAATGAAACCTAGATGATGTTTTTTAATTTTTAGAATTTTTTTGCCTTAATTTTTGAATTTTCTAACCCGGGTCGGGTTCGAACGAATAGGAAGGAAATTATTTTTGTTCTCTTTTTTTGGCCTGTCTTGGCCCGTTTCGTCTTGAAATGAAGCCTGGATGATGTTTTTTAATTTTTAAAAGTTGTTTGCATTTATATTTGAATTTTCTAACTCGGGTCGGGTTCGAACGGATAGGAAGAAAATTTTTTTTATTCTCTATCTTACGGCCTGTCCTGACCCGTTTCGTCTTGTAATGAAGCCTGGATGATGTTTTCTAATTTTTAAAATTTTTTTGCATTTATTATTGAATTTTCTAACTCGGGTCGGGTTCGAACGGATAGGAAGGAATTTTTTTTTGTTCTCTATTTTTAGGCCTATCCTGACCCATTTCTTTTTGAAATGAAGCTTGGATGATGTTTTTTAATTTTTAAAATTTTTTTGCATTTATTTTTGAATTTTCTAACTCGGGTCGGGTTGGAACGGAGAGGAAGGAAATTTTTTTTGTTCTCTATTTTTCGGCCTGTCCTGACCCGTTTCGTCTTGAAAAGAACCTTGGATGATGTTTTTTAATTTTTAGAATTTTTTAGCATTTACTTTTGAATTTTCTAACTCAGGTCTGGTTCGAACGGATAGGAAAGAAATTATTTTTGTTCTCTATTTTTTGGCCTGTCCTGGCCCGTTTCGTCATGAAATGAAGCCTGGATAATGTTTTTTAATTTCTACAATTTTTTTCATTTATATTTGAATTTTCTAACTCAGGTCTGGTTCGAACGGATAGGAAAGAAATTATTTTTGTTCTCTATTTTTTGGCCTGTCCTGGCCCGTTTCGTGTTGAAATGAAGCCTGAATGATGTTTTTTAGTTCTTAGAATTTTTTTGCATTTATTTTTGAATTCTGTAACTCGGGTCGGGTTCGAACGGATAGGAAGGAAATTTTTTATATTCTCTATTTTTCGGCCTGTCTTCACCCGTTTCATCTTGAAATGAAACCTGGATTATGTCTTTTAATTTTTATAATTTTTTTGCATTTATTTTTGAATTTTCTAACTCAGGTCGGGTTCGAACGGATAGGAAGGAAATTTTCTTTGTCCTCTATTTTTCGACCTGTCCTGACCCATTTCGTCTTGAATTGAAGCCTGGATGATGTTTTTAAATTTTTAGAATTTTTTTGCATTTATTTTTGAATTTTCTAACTCGTCTCTGGTTCGAACGGATAGGAAGAAAATTTTTTTTCTTCTCTATTTTACGGCCTGTTCTGACCCGTTTCTTCTTTAAATGAAGCCTGGATAATGTTTTTTAATTTTTAAAATTTTTTTGCATTTACTTTTGAATTTTCTAACTCGGGTCGGGTTTGAACGGATAGGAAGGAAATTATTTTGTTCTCTATTTTTCGGCCTGTCCTTGCCCGTTTCGTCTTGAAATGAAGCCTGGATGTTGTTTTTTAATTTTTGAAATTTTTTTGCACTTATTTTTTAATTTTCTAACTCTGGTCGGGTTCGAACGAATATGAAAGAAATTATTTTTGTTCTCTATTTTTCGGCGTGTCCCGGCCCATTTCGTCTTGAAATGAAACCTGGATAATGTTTTTTAATTTTTAAAATTTTTTTGCATTTATTTTTGAATTCTCTAACTCGGTTCGGGTTCGAACGGATAGGAAGAAAATTTTTTTTCTTCTCTACTTTTCGGCCTTTCTTCACCCGTTTCGTCTTGAAATGAAACCTGGATGATGTTTTTTAATTTTTAGAATTTTTTTGCATTTATTTTTCAATTTTCTAACTCGGGTCCGGTTCGAACGGATAGGACGAAAATTTTTTTTGGTCTCTATTTTTCGACCTGTCCTAACCCGTTTCGTCTTAAAATGAAGCCTGGATGTTGTTTTTTCATTTTTAGAATTTTTTTGCAATTATATTTGAATTTTCTAACTCGGGTCGGGTTCGAACGGATAGGAAGAAAATTTTGTTTTCTTCTCTATTTTTCGGCTTGCCTTCACCCGTTTCGTCTTGAAATGAAAACTAGATCGTGTTTTTTAATTTTTAGAATTTTTTTGCCTTAATTTTTGAATTTTCTAACTCGGGTCGGGTTCGAACGGATAGGAAGGAAATTATTTTTGTTCTCTTTTTTTGGCCTGTCTTGGCCCGTTTCGTCTTGAAATGAAGCCTGGATGATGTTTTTTAATTTTTAATAGTTGTTTGCATTTATATTTGAATTTTCTAACTCGGGTCGGGTTCGAACGGATAGGAAGGAAATTTTTTTTGTTCTCTATCTTACGGCCTGTCCTGTCCCGTTTCATCTTGTAATGAAGCCTGGATGATGTTTTTTAATTTTTAAAATTTTTTTGCATTTATTTTTGAATTTTCTAACTCGGGTCGGGTTCGAACGGATAGGAAGGAAATTATTTTTGTTCACTATTTTTCGACCTGTCCTGACCCGTTTCGTCTTAAAATGAAGCCTGGATGATGTTTTTTAATTTTTTAGAATTTATTTTTGAATTCTGTAACTCGGGTCGGGTTCGATCGGATAGGAAATAAATTTTTTTTATTCTCTATTTTTCGGACTGTCTTCACCCGTTTCTTCTTGTAATGAAACCTGGACGATATTTTTTAATTTTTAGAATTTTTTTGCATTTATTTTTCAATTTTCTAACTCGGGTCGGGTTCGAATGGATAGGAACGAAATTTTTTTTGGTCTCTAATTTTCTGCCTGTCCAGACCCGTTTCGTCTTAAAATGAAGCCCGGATGTTGTTTTTTAATTTTTAAAATTTTTTTGCAATTATATTCAAATTTTCTAACTTGGGTCGGGTTCGAACGGATAGGAAGAAAATTTTGTTTTCTTCTCTATTTTTTAGCTTGTCTTCACCCGTTTCGTCTTGAAATGAAACCTATATGATGTTTTTAAATTTTTAGAATTTTTTTGCCTTAATTTTTGAATTTTCTAACTCGGGTCGGGTTCGAACGGATAGGAAGTAAATTATTTTTATTCTCTATTTTTCGGCCTGTCTTGGCCCGTTTCGTCTTGAAATGAAGCCTGGATGATGTTTTCTAATTTTAAAATTTTTTTTGCATTTATATTTGAATTTTCTCACTCGGGTCGGGTTCGGACGGATAGGAAGGAAATTTTTTTTGTTCTCTATTTTACGGACTGTCCTGACCCGTTTCGTCTTGTAATGAAGCTTGGATGATGTTTTTTAATTTTTAGAATTTTTTTGCAATTATATTTGAATTTTCAAACTCGGGTCGGGTTCGAACGGATAGGAAGAAAATTTTGTTTTCTTCTCTATTTTTCGGCTTGTCTTCACCCGCTTCGTCTTGAAATGAAAACTAGATGATGTTTTTTAATTTTTAGAATTTTTTTGCCTTAATTTTTGAATTTTCTAACTCGGGTCGGGTTCGAACGGATAGGAAGGAAATTATTTTTGTTCTCTTTTTTTGCCCTGTCTTGGCCCGTTTCGTCTTGAAATGATGCCTGGATGATGTTTTTTAATTTTTAATAGTTGTTTGCATTTATATTTGAATTTTCTAACTCGGGTCAGGTTCGAACGGATAGGAAGGAAATTTTTTTTGTTCTCTATCTTACGGCCTGTCCTAACACGTTTCATCTTGTAATGAAGCCTAGATGATGTTTTTTAATTTTTAAAATTTTTTTGCATTTATTTTTGAATTTTCTAACTCGGGTCGGGTTCGAACGGATAGGAAGGAAATTATTTTTGTTCACTATTTTTCGACCCGTCCTGACCCGTTTCGTCTTAAAATGAAACCTGGATGATGTTTTTTAATTTTTAGAATTTTTTAGAATTTATTTTTGAATTCTGTAACTCAGGTCGGGTTCGATCGGATAGGAAATAAATTTTTTTTATTTTCTATTTTTCGGCCTGTCTTCACCCGTTTCTTCTTGTAATGAAACCTGGACGATATTTTTTTATTTTTAGAATTTTTTTGCAATTATTTTGGAATTTTCTAACTCAGGTCGGGTTCGAATGGATAGGAACGAAATTTTTTTTGGTCTCTAATTTTCGGCCTGTCCTGACCCGTTTCGTCTTAAAATGAAGCCTGGATGTTGTTTTTTAATTTTTAAAATTTTTTTGCAATTATATTCAAATTTTCTAACTTGGGTCGGGTTCGAACGGATAGGAAGAAAATTTTGTTTTCTTCTCTATTTTTCGGCTGTCTTCACCCGTTTCGTCTTGAAATGAAAACTAGATGATGTTTTTTAATTTTTAGAATTTTTTTGCCTTAATTTTTGAATTTTCTAACTCGGGTCGGGTTCGAACGGATAGGAAGGAAATTATTTTTGTTCTCTTTTTTTGGCCTGTCTTGGCCCGTTTCGTCTTGAAATGAAGCCTGGATGATGTTTTTTAATTTTTAAATAGTTGTTTGCATTTATATTTGAATTTTCTAACTCGGGTCGGGTTCGAACGGATAGGAAGGAAATTTTTTTTGTTCTCTATCTTACGGCCTGTCCTGTCCCGTTTCATCTTGTAATGAAGCCTGGATGATGTTTTTTAATTTTTAAAATTTTTTAGCATTTATTTTTGAATTTTCTAACTCGGGTCGGGTTCGAACGGATAGGAAGGAAATTATTTTTGTTCACTATTTTTCGACCTGTCCTGACCCGTTTCGTCTTAAAATGAAGCCTGGATGATGTTTTTTAATTTTTTAGAATTTATTTTTGAATTCTGTAACTCGGGTCGGGTTCGATCGGATAGGAAATAAATTTTTTTTATTCTCTATTTTTCGGACTGTCTTCACCCGTTTCTTCTTGTAATGAAACCTGGACGATATTTTTTAATTTTTAGAATTTTTTTGCATTTATTTTTCAATTTTCTAACTCGGGTCGGGTTCGAATGGATAGGAACGAAATTTTTTTTGGTCTCTAATTTTCTGCCTGTCCAGACCCGTTTCGTCTTAAAATGAAGCCCGAATGTTGTTTTTTAATTTTTAAAATTTTTTTGCAATTATATTCAAATTTTCTAACTTGGGTCGGGTTCGAACGGATAGGAAGAAAATTTTGTTTTCTTCTCTATTTTTTAGCTTGTCTTCACCCGTTTCGTCTTGAAATGAAACCTATATAATGTTTTTATATTTTTAGAATTTTTTTGCCTTAATTTTTGAATTTTCTAACTCGGGTCGGGTTCGAACGGATAGGAAGTAAATTATTTTTATTCTCTATTTTTCGGCCTGTCTTGGCCCGTTTCGTCTTGAAATGAAGCCTGGATGATGTTTTCTAATTTTAAAATTTTTTTTGCATTTATATTTGAATTTTCTCACTCGGGTCGGGTTCGGACGGATAGGAAGGAAATTTTTTTTGTTCTCTATTTTACGGCCTGTCCTGACCCGTTTCGTTTTGTAATGAAGCTTGAATGATGTTTTTTAATTTTTAGAATTTTTTTGCAATTATATTTGAATTTTCAAACTCGGGTCGGGTTCGAACGGATAGGAAGAAAATTTTGTTTTCTTCTCTATTTTTCGACTTGTCTTCACCCGCTTCGTCTTGAAATGAAAACTAGATGATGTTTTTTAATTTTTAGAATTTTTTTGCCTTAATTTTTGAATTTTCTAACTCGGGTCGGGTTCGAACGGATAGGAAGGAAATTATATTTGTTCTCTTTTTTTGGCCTGTCTTGGTCCGTTTCGTCTTGAAATGAAGCCTGGATGATGTTTTTTAATTTTTAATAGTTGTTTGCATTTACATTTGAATTTTCTAACTCGGGTCGGGTTCGAACGGATAGGAAGGAAATTTTTTTTGTTCTCTATCTTACGGCCTGTCCTGACCCGTTTCATCTTGTAATGAAGCCTGGATGATGTTTTTTAATTTTTAAAATTTTTTTGCATTTATTTTTGAATTTTCTAACTCGGGTCGGGTTCGAACGGATAGGAAGGAAATTATTTTTGTTCACTATTTTTCGACCTGTCCTAACCCGTTTCGTCTTGAAATGAAGCCTGGATGATGTTTTTTAATTTTTAGAATTTTTTAGAATTTATTTTTGAATTCTGTAACTCAGGTCGGGTTCGATCGGATAGGAAATAAATTTTTTTTATTCTCTATTTTTCGGCCTGTCTTCACCCGTTTCTTCTTGTAATGAAACCTGGACGATATTTTTTATTTTTAGAATTTTTTTGTATTTATTTTTGAATTTTCTAACTCGGTTCGGGTTCGAACGGATAGGAACGAAATTTTTTTTGGTCTCTAATTTTCGGCCTGTCCTGACCCGTTTCGTCTTAAAATGAAGCCTGGATGTTGTTTTTTAATTTTTAAAATTTTTTTGCAATTATATTCAAATTTTCTAACTTTGGTCGGGTTCGAACGGATAGGAAGAAAATTTTGTTTTCTTCTCTATTTTTTAGGTTGTCTTTACCCGTTTCGTCTTGAAATGAAACCTATATGATGTTTTTAAATTTTTAGAATTTTTTTGCCTTAATTTTTGAATTTTCTAACTCGGGTCAGGTTCGAACGGATAGGAAGTAAATTATTTTTGTTCTCTATTTTTCGGCCTGTCTTGGCCCGTTTCGTCTTGAAATGAAGCCTGGATGATGTTTTCTAATTTTTAAAATTTTTTTGCATTTATATTTGAATTTTCTCACTCGGGTCGGGTTCGGACGGATAGGAAGGAAATTTTTTTTGTTCTCTATTTTACGGCCTGTCCTGACCCGTTTCGTCTTGTAATGAAGCTTGGATGATGTTTTTTAATTTTTAGAATTTTTTTGCAATTATATTTGAATTTTCTAACTCGGGTCGGGTTCGAACGGATAGGAAGAAAATTTTGTTTTCTTCTCTATTTTTTAGCTTGTCTTCACCCGTTTCGTCTTGAAATGAAACCTATATGATGTTTTTAAATTTTTAGAATTTTTTTGCCTTAATTTTTGAATTTTCTAACTCGGGTCGGGTTCGAACGGATAGGAAGGAAATTATTTTTGTTCTCTTTTTTTGGCCTGTCTTGGCCCGTTTCGTCTTGAAATGAAGCCTGGATGATGTTTTTTAATTTTTAATAGTTGTTTGCATTTATATTTGAATTTTCTAACTCGGGTCGGGTTCGAACGGATAGGAAGGAAATTTTTTTTGTTCTCTATTTTACGGCCTGTCCTGACCCGTTTCGTCTTGTAATGAAGCCTGGATGATGTTTTTTAATTTTTAAAATTTTTTTGCAATTATTTTTGAATTTTCTAACTCGGGTCGGGTTCGAACGGATAGGAAGGAAATTTTTGTTTTCTTCTCTATTTTTCGGCTTGTCTTCACCCGTTTCGTCTTGAAATGAAAACTAGATGATGTTTTTTAATTTTTAGAATTTTTTTGCCTTAATTTTTGAATTTTCTAACTCGGGTCGGGTTCGAACGGATAGGAAGGAAATTATTTTTGTTCTCTTTTTTTGGCCTGTCTTGGCCCGTTTCGTCTTGAAATGAAGCCTGGATGATGTTTTTTTATTTTTAATAGTTGTTTGCATTTATATTTGAATTTTCTAACTCGGGTCGGGTTCGAACGGGTAGGAAGAAAATTTTTTTTGTTCTCTATCTTACGGCCTGTCCTGACCCGTTTCATCTTGTAATGAAGCCTGGATAATGTTTTTTAATTTTTAAAATTTTTTTGCATTTATTTTTGAATTTTCTATCTCGGGTCGGGTTCGAACGGATAGGAAGGAAATTATTTTTGTTCACTATTTTTCGACCTGTCCTGACCCGTTTCGTCTTGAAATGAAGCCTGGATGATGTTTTTTAATTTTTAGAATTTTTTAGAAATTATTTTTGAATTCTGTAACTCGGGTCGGGGTCGATCGGATAGGAAATAAATTTTTTTTATTCTCTATTTTTCGGCCTGCCTTCACCCGTTTCTTCTTGTAATGAAACCTGGACGATATTTTTTAATTTTTAGAATTTTTTTGCATTTATTTTCGAATTTTCTAACTCGGGTTGGGTTCGAATGGATAGGAACGAAATTTTTTTTGGTCTCTAATTTTCGGCCTGTCCTGACCCGTTTCGTCTTAAAATGAAGCCTGGAAGTTGTTTTTTAATTTTTAAAATTTTTTTACAATTATATTCAAATTTTCTAACTTGGGTCGGGTTTGAACGGATAGGAAGAAAATTTTGTTTCCTTCTCTATTTTTTAGGTTGTCTTTACCCGTTTCGTCTTGAAATGAAACCTATATGATGTTTTTAAATTTTTAAAATTTTTTTGCCTTAATTTTTGAATTTTCTAACTCGGGTCAGGTTCGAACGGATAGGAAGTAAATTATTTTTGTTCTCTATTTTTCGGCCTGTCTTGGCCCGTTTTGTCTTGAAATGAAGCCTGGATGATGTTTTCTAATTTTTAAAATTTTTTTGCATTTACATTTGAATTTTCTCACTCGGGTCGGGTTCGGACGGATAGGAAGGAAATTTTTTTTGTTCTCTATTTTACGGCCTGTCCTGACCCGTTTCGTCTTGTAATGAAGCTTGGATGATGTTTTTTAATTTTTAGAATTTTTTTGCAATTATATTTGAATTTTCTAACTCGTGTCGGGTTCGAACGGATAGGAAGAAAATTTTGTTTTCTTCTCTATTTTTCGGCTTGTCTTCACCCGTTTCGTCTTGAAATGAAAACTAGATGATGTTTTTTAATTTTTAGAATTTTTTTGCCTTAATTTTTGAATTTTCTAACTCGGGTCGGGTTCGAACGGATAGGAAGGAAATTATTTTTGTTCTCTTTTTTTGGCCTGCCTTGGCCCGTTTCGTCTTGAAATGAAGCCTGGATGATGTTTTTTAATTTTTAATAGTTGTTTGCATTTATATTTGAATTTTCTAACTCGGGTCGGGTTCAAACGGATAGGAAGGAAATTTTTTTTGTTCTCTATCTTACGGCCTGTCCTGACCCGTTTCATCTTGTAATGAAGCCTGACGAGAGAATGGGTATAGTTCTTTTAATTTTCTGGAAACAAATTTCTGCATACATTCAAAATTTTCTAACTTGGGTCCGGTGCTCCAGAACGCGATAGCAACGAATTCCTATTTTTTTAGCGTTGTTCTTTACCCGCTTTCGGTCCTTGAAATGAAACCTATATGATGTTTTTTTAAATTTAGAATTTTTGCATGAATTTTTGAATTTCTAACTCGGGTCAGGTTCGAACGGATAGGAATGAAATTTTTTTTGTTCTCTATTTTTCGGCCTATCCTGAGTCGTTTCTTCTTGAAATGAAGCCTGGATGATGTTTTTTAATTTTTAAAATTTTTTTGCGTTTATTTTTGAATTTCTAACTCGGGTCGGGTTCGAACGGATCGGAATGAAATTTTTTTCGTTCTCTATTTTTCGAACTGTCCTGACCCTGACCCGTTTCGTCTTGAAACGGATACGAATGAAATTTTTTTTGTTCTCTATTTTTTTTCGGCCTGTCCTGAACCGTTTCTTCTTGAAATGAAGCCTGGCATGATGTTTTTTAATTTTTAAAATTTTTTTTGCATGTTATTATTGAATTTTTTCTAACTCGGGTCGGGTTGGTACGGATAGGAATGAAATTTTTTTTGTTCTCTATTTTTCGGCCTGTCCTGACTCGTTTCTTCTTGTAATGAAGCGTGGATGATGTTTTTTAATTTTTAAAATTTTTTTGCGTTTATTTTTGAATTTTCTAACTCAGGTCGGGCTCGAACGGATCGGAATGAAATTTATTTCGTTCTCTATTTTTCGAACTGTCCTGAACCGTTTCGTCTTGAAACGGATAGGAATGAAATTTTTTTTGTTGTCTATTTTTCGGCCTGTCCTCACCCGTTTCTTCTTGAAATGAGGCCTTGATGATGTTTTTTAATTTTTGAAATTTTTTTGCATTTATTTTTGAATTTTCTAACTGGGGTCGGGTTTGTACGGATAGGAATGAAATTTTTGTTGTTCTCTATTTTTCGGCCTGTCCTGACTAGTTTCTTCATGAAATGAAGCCTGGATGATGTTTTTTAATTTTTAAAATTTTTTTGCGTTTATTTTTGAATTTTCTAACTCGGGTCGGGTTCGATCGGATAGGAATGAAATTTTTTTTGTTCTCTATTTGTCGGCCTGTCCTGACTCGTTTCTTCTTGAATAAAGCGTGGATGATGTTTTTTAATTTTTAAAATTTTTTTCGAACGAATCGGAATGAAATTTTTTTCGTTCACTATTTTTCGAACTGTCCTGACCCGTTTCGTCTTGAAATGAAGCCTGGACAAGCTTTTTTAATTTTTAAAATTTTTTTGCATTTATTTATGAATTTTCTAACTCGGGTCGGGTTCGAACGGTTAGGAATGAAATTTTTTTTCCTCTCTATTTTTTGGCCTGTCCTCACCCGTTTCTTCTTGAAATGAAGCCTGGATAATGTTTTTTAATTTTTAAATTTTTTTTGCATTTATTATTGAATTTTTTAACTCGGGTCGGGTTTGTACGGATAGGAATGAAATTTTTTTTGTTCTCTATTTTTCGGCCTGGCCAGACTCGTTTCTTCCTTGAATGAAGCCCGGATGATGTTTTTTAATTTTTAAAATTTTTTTGCGTTTACTTTTGAATTTTCTAACTCGGGTTGGGTTCGATCGGATAGGAGTTAAAATTTTTTCGTTCTCTCTTTTTCGGACTGTCTTGACCCGTTTCGTCTTGAAATGAAGCCTGGACTAGGTTTTTTAATTTTTAAATTTTTTTTGCATTTATTTATGAATTTTCTAACTCGGGTCGGGTTCGAACGGATAGGAATCAAATTTTTTTTGTTCTCTATTTATCGGCCTGTCCTGACCTGTTTCGTCTTGAAATGAAACCTGGACGAGGTTTTTTAATTTTTAAAATTTTTTTGCATTTATTTTTTAATTTTCTAACTCTGGTCGTGTTCGATCGGATAGGAATGAAATCTTTTTTGTTCTCTATTTTTCGGCCTGTCCTGACCTGTTTCATCTTAAAATGAAGCCTGGATGATGTTTTTAATTTTTAAAATTTTTTTGCTTTATTTTTTAATTTTCTAACTCGGGTCGGGTTCGAACGGATTGGAATGAATTTTTTTTTGTTCTGTATTTTTCGGCCTGTCCTGACCTGTTTCTTCTTGAAATGTAGCCCGGATGATGTGTTTTAATTTTTAGAAGTTTTTACATTTATTTTTGAATTTTCTAACTCGGGTCTGGTTCGAACGGATAGGAAGAAAATTTTTTTTTTTCTCTATTTTTCGGCTTGTCCTGACCCGTTTCTTCTTGAAATGAAGCCTGGATGATGTTTTTAATTTTTAAATTTTTTTTGCATTTATTATTGAATTTTTTAACTCGGGTCGGGTTTGTACGGATAGGAATGAAATTTTTTTTGTTCTCTATTTTTCGGCCTGGCCAGACTCGTTTCTTCCTTGAATGAAGCCCGGATGATGTTTTTTAATTTTTAAAATTTTTTTGCGTTTACTTTTGAATTTTCTAACTCGGGTTGGGTTCGATCGGATAGGAGTTAAAATTTTTTCGTTCTCTCTTTTTCGGACTGTCTTGACCCGTTTCGTCTTGAAATGAAGCCTGGACTAGGTTTTTTAATTTTTAAATTTTTTTTGCATTTATTTATGAATTTTCTAACTCGGGTCGGGTTCGAACGGATAGGAATCAAATTTTTTTTGTTCTCTATTTATCGGCCTGTCCTGACCTGTTTCGTCTTGAAATGAAACCTGGACGAGGTTTTTTAATTTTTAAAATTTTTTTGCATTTATTTTTTAATTTTCTAACTCTGGTCGTGTTCGATCGGATAGGAATGAAATCTTTTTTGTTCTCTATTTTTCGGCCTGTCCTGACCTGTTTCATCTTAAAATGAAGCCTGGATGATGTTTTTTAATTTTTAAAATTTTTTTGCTTTTATTTTTGAATTTTCTAACTCGGGTCGGGTTCGATCGGATAGGAATGAAATTTTTTTTGTTCTCTTTTTTTCGGCTTGTCATGATCTGTTTTATCTTGAAATGAAGCCTGGATGATGTTTTTTAATTTTTAAAATTTTTTTGCTTTTATTTTTGAATTTTCTAACTCGGGTTGGGTTCGAACGGATAGGAATGGAAATTTTTTTTTTTCTCTATTTTTTTCGGCATGTCCTGACCGTTTCGCGTCTTGAAATGAAGCCTGGATGAGGTTTTTTTTTAATTTTTAGAATTTTTTTGCATTTATTTTATGAATTTTCTAACTCGAGTCTGGTCGAACGATTAGGAAGAAAATATTTTTTCTTCTCTATTTTTTCGGCCTGCCCTGAACCCGTTTCTTCTTGAAATGAAGCCTGGATGATGTTTTTTTAATTTAAAACTTTTTTGGCGTTTATTTTGAATTTTCTAACTCGGGTCGGGTTCGAACGGATATGAATGAAATTTTGTCGTTCTCCTCCTATTTTTTCGGCCTGTCCTGACCTGTTTCTTCTTGAAATGTAGCCGGATGATGGTGTTTTTAATTTTTAAGAAATTTTTTTGCAATTTATTTTTGAATTTTATAACCGGGTCTTGGTCGAACGATAGGAAATGAAATTTTTTTTGTTCTCTATTTTTCCGGCTTGTTCATGACCTGTTTTATCTTGAAATGAATGGCCTGGATGATGTTTTTTAATTTTTAGAATTTTTTTTGCATTTATTTTTGAATTTTCTAAACTGGGGTCGGGTTTGTACGGATAGGAATGAAATTTTTGTTGTTCTCTATTTTTCCGCCTGTCGTGACTAGTTTCTTCATGAAATGAAGTCTGGATGATGTTTTTTAATTTTTAAAATTTTTTTGCGTTTATTTTTGAATTTTCTAACTCGGGTCAGGTTCGATCGGATAGGAATGAAATTTTTTTTGTTCTCTATTTTTCGGCCTGTCCTGACTCGTTTCTTCTTGAAATAAAGCGTGGATGATGTTTTTTAATTTTTAAAATTTTTTTGCATTTATT
>NW_022155028.1:0-24522 GCF_001633185.2 Quercus lobata | reverse complement strand
CCCGTTATGGCTAAAAATAATGCCGAGAAGAGGTTTTATAATTTTTTGAATTTTTTTACTAATTTTTTCGGAATTTTCTTGCCCGGGTCGAGTATGAACGGAATTCGGGACTAATTTTTTTTTTGTCTTTTTCGGCATATCTCATCTCGCTTTTCCTAAAAATAATGCCGGGAAGAGGTTTTATAATGTTTTGAATTTTTTTACTATTTTTTCCGGAGTTTTCTTGCCCGGGTCGAGTATGAACGGAATTCGGGACTAAAATATTGTTTTATCTTTTTCGGCATATCTCATCCCGTTTTTGCTAAAAATAATGCCGAGATGAGGTTTTATAATTTTTTGAATTTTTTTACTATTTTCTTCGGAAATTTTTTTCCAGGGTCGAGTCTGAACGGAATTCGGGACTGAAATTTTGTTTTCACTTTTTTGGCCTATCTAATCCCGTTTTCGCTAAAAATAGTGCCGGGAAGAGGTTTTATAATTTTTTGAATTTTTTTATTATTTTTTTCGGAATTTTCTTGCCCGGGTCGAGTATGAACGGAATTCGGGACTTAAATTTTGTTTTCTCTTTTTCGGCATATCTCATCCCGTTTTTCCTAAAAATAATGCCGGGAGGAGGTTTTATAATGTTTTGAATTTTTTTACTATTTTTTTCGGAGTTTTCTTGCCGGGGTCGAGTATGAACGGAATTCGGGACTAAAATTTTAATTTCACTTTTTCGACCTATGTCATTCCGTTTTGGCTAGAAATAATGCCGAGAAGTTGTTTTATAATTTTTTGAATTTTTTTACTATTTTTTTCGGAATTTTCTTGCCCGGGTCGAGCATGAACGGAATTCAGGGCTAAAATTTTGTTTTCTCTTTTTCGGCATATTTCATCCCGTTTTTGCTAAAAAAAATGCCGGGAAAAAGTTTTACAATTTTTTCAATTTTTTTACTATGTTTGTCGGAATTTTTTTTCCCGGGTCGAGCATGAACGGAATTCGGGACTAAATTTTTTTTTTCTCTTTTTCGGCATATCTCATCCCGTTTTCGCTAAAAATAATGCTGAGATGAGGTTTTATAATTTTTTTAATTTTTTTACTATTTTTTCGGAATTTTTCGGAATTTTTTTTCCGGGGTCGAGTATGAACGGAATTCGGGACTAAAATTTTGATTTCACTTTTTTGGCCTATCTCATCCTGTTTTGGCTAAAAATAATGCAGAGAAGAGGTTTCAAAATTTTTTTGAATTTTTTTACTATTTTTTTCGGAATTTTCTTGCCCGGGTAGAGTATGAACGGAATTCGGGACTAAAATTTTGTTTTCTCTTTTTCGGCATATTTCAACCCGTTTTTGCTAAAAATATTGCTGGGAAGAGGTTTTACAATTTTTTGAATTTTTTTACTAATTTTTTCGGAATTTTTATTCCCGGGTCGAGTATGAAAGGAATTCGGGACTAAAATTTTGTTTTCACTTTTTTTGCCTATCTCATCCCGTTTTTGCTAAAAATAATGCCGAGATGAGGTTTTATAATTTTTTGAATTTTTTTACTATTTTCTTCGGAATTTTTTTTCCAGGGTCGAGTATGAACGGAATTCGGGACTAAAATTTTGTTTTCACTTTTTTGGCCTATCTCATCCCGTTTTAGCTAAAAATAGTGCCGGGAAGAGGTTTTATAATTTTTTGAATTTTTTTAATATTTTTTTCGGAATTTCCCTGCCCGGGTCGAGTATGAACGGAATTCGGGACTAATTTTTGTTTTCTCTTTTTCGGCATATCTCATCTCGCTTTTCCTAAAAATAATGCCGGGAAGAGGTTTTATAATGTTTTGAATTTTTTTACTATTTTTTTCGGAGTTTTCTTGCCGGGGTCGAGTATGAACGGAATTCGGGACTAAAATTTTAATTTCACTTTTCGACCTATGTCATCCCGTTTTGGCTAGAAATAATGCCGAGAAGTTGTTTTATAATTTTTTGAATTTTTTTACTATTTTTTTCGGAATTTTCTTGCCCGGGTCGAGCATGAACGGAATTCAGGACTAAAATTTTGTTTTCTCTTTTTCGGCATATTTCATCCCGTTTTTGCAAAAAAAAATGTCGGAAAAAAGTTTTACAATTTTTTCAATTTTTTTACTATGTTTGTCGGAATTTTTTTTCCCGGGTCGAGTATGAACGGAATTCGGGACTAAATTTTTTTTTTTTCTCTTTTCGGCATATCTCGTCCCGTTTTTGCTAAAAATAATGCTGAGATGAGGTTTTATAATTTTTTGAATTTTTTTACTATTTTTTCGGAATTTTTTTTCCCGGGTCGAGTATGAACGGAATTCGGGACTAAAATTTTGATTTTACTTTTTTGGCCCATCTCATCCCGTTTTGGCTAAAAATAATGCCGAGAAGAGGTTTCAAATTTTTTTTGAATTTTTTTACTATTTTTTTCGGAATTTTCTTGCCCGGGTAGAGTATGAACGGAATTCGGGACTAAAATTTTGTTTTCTCTTTTTCGGCATATTTCAACCCGTTTTTGCAAAAATATTGCCGGGAAGAGGTTTTACAATTTTTTGAATTTTTTTACTAATTTTTTCGGAATTTTTATTCCCTGGTCGAGTATGAACGGAATTCGGGACTAAAATTTTGTTTTCACTTTTTTGACCTATCTCATCCCGTTATGGCTAAAAATAATGCCGAGAAGAGGTTTTATAATTTTTTGAATTTTTTTACTATTTCTTTCGGAATTTTCTTACCCGGGTCGAGTATGAACGGAATTCGGAACTAAAATTTTGTTTTCTTTTTTTCGGTATATCTCATCCCGTTTTTGCTAAAAATAATGCCGGGATTAGGTTTTATAATTTTTTGAATTTTTTTACTATTTTTTTCGGAATTTTTTTTCCCGGGTGGAGTATGACCGGAATTCGGGACTAAAATTTTGTTTCCACTTTTTTGGCCTATCTCATCCCGTTTTGGCTAAAAATAGTCCCCGGAAGAGGTTTTATAATTTTTTGAAATTTTTTAATATTTTTTTCGGAATTTTCTTGCCCGGGTCGAGTATGAACGGAATTCGGGACTAAAATTTTGTTTTCACTTTTTTGGACTATCTCATCCCGTTATGGCTAAAAATAAGCCGGGAAGAGGTTTTATAATTTTTTTAATTTTTTACTATTTTTTCGGAATTTTCTTGCCCGGGTCGAGTATGAACGGAATTCGGGACTAAAATTTTGTTTTCCACTTTTTTGGCCTATCTCATCCCGTTTTGGCTAAAAATAGTCCCGGGAAGAGGTTTTATAATTTTTTGAAATTTTTTAATATTTTTTTCGGAATTTTCTTGCCCGGGTCGAGTATGAACGGAATTCGGGACTAAAATTTTGTTTTCACTTTTTTGGACTATCTCATCCCGTTATGGCTAAAAATAATGCCGGGAAGAGGTTTTATAACTTTTTGAATTTTTTTACTATTTTTTTCGGAATTTTCTTGCCCGGGTCGAGTATGAACGGAATTCGGGACTAAAATTTTGATTTCACTTTTTTTGCCTATCTCATCCCGTTTTGGCTAAAAATAATGCCGAGAAGAGGTTTCAAAATTTTTTGAATTTTATTACTATTTTTTTCTGAATTTTCTTGCCCGGGTCGAGTGTGAACGGAATTCCGGACTAAAATTTTGTTTTCTCTTTTTCGGCATATCTCATCCCGTTTTTGCTAAAAATAATGCCGAGATGAGGTTTTATAATTTTCTGAATTTTTTTACTATTTTTTTCGGAATTTTTTTTCCCGGGTCGAGTATGAACGGAATTTGGGACTAAAATTTTGATTTCACTTTTTCGGCCTATCTGATCCCGTTTTGGCTAAAAATATAGCCGGGAAGAGGTTTTATAATTTTTTGAATTTTTTTACTATTTTTTTCGGAATTTTCTTGCCCGGATCGAGTATGAACGGAATTCGGGGCTAAAATATTGATTTCATTTTTTCCGCCTATCTCATCCCGTTTTGGCTATAAATAATTCCGGGAAGAGGTTTTATAATTTTTTGAATTTTTTTACTATTTTTTTCGGAATTTTCTTGCCCGGGTCGAGTATGAACGGAATTCGGGGCTAAAATTTTGATTTCATTTTTTCGGCATATCTCATCCCGTTTTGGGTGCCGGGAAGAGGTTTTATAATTTTTTGAATTTTTTTACTATTTTTTTCGGAATTTTCTTGCCCGGGTCGAGTATGAACGGAATTCGGGGCTAAAATTTTGATTTCATTTTTTCAGCATATCTCATCCCGTTTTGGCTATAAATAATGCCGGGAAGAGGTTTTATAATTTTTTGAATTTTTTTCCTATTTTTTTCGAAATTTTCTTCCCGGGTCGAGTATGAACGGAATTCGGGACTGAAATTTTGATTTCACTTTTTTGGCCTATCTCATCCCGTTTTGGCTAAAAATAATGCCGAGAAGAGGTTTCAAAATTTTCTGAATTTTTTTATTATTTTTTTCGGAATTTTCTTGCCCGGGTAGAGTATGAACGGAATTCGGGACTCAAATTTTGATTTCACTTTTTTGGCCTATCTCATCCCGTTTTGGCTAAAAATAATGCCGAGAAGAGGTTTCAAAATTTTTTGAATTTTTTTATTATTTTTTTGGAATTTTCTTGCCCGGGTAGAGTATGAACGGAATTCGGGACTAAAATTATTTCTCTTTTTCGGCATATTTCATCCCGTTTTTGCTAAAAATACTTCCGGGAAGAGGTTTTACAATTTTTTGAATATTTTTACAAATTTTTTCGGAATTTTTATTCCCGGGTCGAGTATGAACGGAATTCGGGACTAAAATTTTGTTTTCACTTTTTTGCCCTATCTCATCCCGTTATGGCTAAAAATAATGCCTGGAAGAGGTTTTATAATTTTTTGAATTTTTTTAATATTTTTTTCGGAATTTTCTTACCAGGGTCGAGTGTGAACGGAATTCGGGACTTAAATTTTGTTTTCTCTTTTTCGGCATTTCTCATCCCGTTTTTCCTAAAATAATGCCGGGAAGAGGTTTTATAATTTTTTGAATTTTTTTACTATTTTTTTCGGAATTTTCTTGCCGGGGTCGAGTATGAAAGGAATTTGGGACTAAAATTTTAATTTCACTTTTTCGACCTATGTCATCCCGTTTTGGCTAGATATAATGCCGAGAAGTTGTTTTATAATTTTTTGAATTTTTTTACAATTTTTTTTCGGAATTTTCTTGCCCGGGTCGAGTATGAACGGAATTCGGGTCTAAAATTTTGTTTTCCCTTTTTCGGCATATTTCACCCGTTTTTGCTAAAAAAAAATGCCGGGAAAAGGTTTTACAATTTTTTCAATTTTTTTACTATGTTTTTCGGAATTTTTTTTCCCGGGTCGAGTATGAACGGAATTCGGGACTGAAATTTTGTTTGCTCTTTTTCGGCATATCTCATCCCGTTTTTGCTAAAAATAATGCCGGGATGAGGTTTTATAATTTTTTGAATTTTTTTACTATTTTTTTCGGAATTTTCTTGCCGGGGTCGAGTATGAACGGAGTTCGGGACTGAAATTTTGATTTCACTTTTTCAGCCTATCTCATCCCGTTTTGGCCAAAAATAATGCCGGGAAGAGGTTTTATAATTTTTTGAATTTTTTTACTATTTTTTTCGAAATTTTCTTGCCCGGGTCGAGTATGAACGGAATTCGGGACTAAAATTTTGATTTCACTTTTTTGGCCTATCTCATCCCGTTTGGATAAAAATAATGCCGAGAATTTTCGGCCTATCTGATCCCGTTTTGGCTAAAAATATTGCCGGGAATAGGTTTTATAATTTTTTAAATTTTTTTACTATTTTTTTTCGGAATTTTCTTGCCCGGGTCGAGTATGAACGGAATTCGGGACTAAAATTTTTGATTTCACTTTTTTGGCCTATCTCATCCCGTATTGGCTAAAAATAATGCCGAGAAGAGGTTTACAGAAAATTTTTTGAATTTTTTTACTATTTTTTTCGGAATTTTCTTGCCCGGGTAGAGTATGAACGGAATTAGGGACTAAAATTTTGTTTTCTCTTTTTCGGCATATTTCATCCCGTTTTTGCTAAAAATACTGCCGGGAAGAGGTTTTACAATTTTTTGAATTTTTTTACTAATTTTTTCGGAATTTTTATTCCCGGGTCGAGTATGAACGGAATTCGGGACTAAAATTTTGTTTTCACTTTTTTGGCCTATCTCATCCCGTTTGGCTAAAAATAATGCCGGGAAGAGGTTTTATAATTTTTTGAATTTTTTTACTATTTTTTGGAATTTTCTTGCCCGGGTCGAGTTGAACGGAATTCGGACTAAAATTTGATTTCACTTTTTTTGCCTATCTCATCCCGTTTTGGTTAAAAATAATGCCGAGAAGAGGTTTCAAAATTTTTCGAATTTTTTTACTATTTTTTTCGGAATTTTCTTGCCGGGTCGAGTAAGAACGGAATTCGGGACTAAAATTTTGTTTTCTCTTTTTCGGCATATCTCATCCCGTTTTTCGCTAAAAATAATGCCGAGATAGGTTTTATAATTTTTTGAATTTTTTTACTATTCTTTTCGGAATTTTTTTTCCCGGGTCGAGTATGAACGGAATTCGGGACTAAAATTTTGTTTTCACTTTTTTGGCCTATCTAATCCCGTTTTCGCTAAAAATAGTGCCGGGAAGAGGTTTTATAATTTTTTGAATTTTTTTAATATTTTTTTCGGAATTTTCTTGCTCGGGTCGAGTATGAACGGAATTCGGGACTTAAATTTTGTTTTCTCTTCTTCGGCATATCTCATCCCGTGTTTCCTAAAAATAATGCCGGGAGGAGGTTTTATAATGTTTTGAATTTTTTTACTATTTTTTTCGGAGTTTTCTTGCCGGGGTCGAGTATGAACGGAATTCGGGACTAAAATTTTAATTTCACTTTTTCGACCTATGTCATCCCGTTTTGGCTAGAAATAATGCGGAGAAGTTGTTTTATAATTTTTTGAATTTTTTACTATTTTTTCCGGAATTTTCTTGCCCGGGTCGAGTATGAGCGGAATTCGGGACTTAAATTTTGTTTTCTCTTCTTCGGCATATTTCATCCCGTTTTTGCTAAAAAAAATGTCGGGAAAAAGTTTTACAATTTTTTCAATTTTTTTACTATGTTTGTCGGAATTTTTTTTCCCGGGTCGAGTATGAACGGAATTCGGGACTAAATTTTTTTTTCTCTTTTTCGGCATATCTCGTCCCGTTTTTGCTAAAAATAATGCTGAGATGAGGTTTTATAATTTTTTGAATTTTTTTACTATTTTTTCGGAATTTTTTTTCCCGAGTCGAGTATGAACGGAATTCGGGACTAAAATTTTGATTTCACTTTTTTGGCCTATCTCATCCCGTTTTGGCTAAAAATAATGCCGAGAAGTGGTTTCAAAATTTTTTTGAATTTTTTTACTATTTTTTTCGGAATTTTCTTGCCCGGGTAGAGTATGAACGGAATTCGGGACTAAAATTTTGTTTCCTCTTTTTCGGCATATTTCAACCCGTTTTTGCAAAAATATTGCCGGGAAGAGGTTTTACAATTTTTTGAATTTTTTTAACAATTTTTTCGGAATTTTTATTCCCGGGTCGAGTACGAACGGAATTCGGGACTAAAATTTTGTTTTCACTTTTTTGGCCTATCTCATCCCGTTATGGCTAAAAATAATGCCGAGAAGAGGTTTTATAATTTTTTGAATTTTTTTACTATTTTTTCGAAATTTTCTTGCCCGGGTCGAGTATGAACGAATTCGGACTGAAAATTTTTGAATTCACTTTTTTGGCCTATCTTCATCCCGTTTTGGCTATAAATAATTCCGGGAAGAGGTTTCAAAATTTTCTGAATTTTTTTATTATTTTTTTCGGAATTTTCTTGCCCGGGTAGAGTATGAACGGAATTCGGGACTCAAATTTTGATTTCACTTTTTTGGCCTATCTCATCCCGTTTTGGCTAAAAATAATGCCGAGAAGAGGTTTCAAAATTTTTTGAATTTTTTTATTATTTTTTTGGAATTTTCTTGCCCGGGTAGAGTATGAACGGAATTCGGGACTAAAATTTTGTTTTCTCTTTTTCGGCATATTTCATCCCGTTTTTGCTAAAAATACTTCCGGGAAGAGGTTTTACAATTTTTTGAATATTTTTACAAATTTTTTCGGAATTTTTATTCCCGGGTCAAGTATGAACGGAATTCGGGACTAAAATTTTGTTTTCACTTTTTTGCCCTATCTCATCCCGTTATGGCTAAAAATAATGCCTGGAAGAGGTTTTATAATTTTTTGAATTTTTTTAATATTTTTTTCGGAATTTTCTTACCAGGGTCGAGTGTGAACGGAATTCGGGACTTAAATTTTGTTTTCTCTTTTTCGGCATTTCTCATCCCGTTTTTCCTAAAATAATGCCGGGAAGAGGTTTTATAATTTTTTGAATTTTTTTACTATTTTTTTCGGAATTTTCTTGCCGGGGTCGAGTATGAAAGGAATTTGGGACTAAAATTTTAATTTCACTTTTTCGACCTATGTCATCCCGTTTTGGCTAGATATAATGCCGAGAAGTTGTTTTATAATTTTTTGAATTTTTTTACAATTTTTTTTCGGAATTTTCTTGCCCGGGTCGAGTATGAACGGAATTCGGGTCTAAAATTTTGTTTTCCCTTTTTCGGCATATTTCACCCCGTTTATGCTAAAAAAAAATGCCGGGAAAAGGTTTTACAATTTTTTCAATTTTTTTTCTATGTTTGTCGGAATTTTTTTTCCCGGGTCGAGTATGAACGGAATTCGGGACTGAAATTTTGCTTGCTCTTTTTCGGCATATCTCATCCCGTTTTTGCTAAAAATAATGCCGGGATGAGGTTTTATAATTTTTTGAATTTTTTTACTATTTTTTTCGGAATTTTCTTGCCGGGGTCGAGTTTGAACGGAGTTCGGGACTGAAATTTTGATTTCACTTTTTTAGCCTATCTCATCCCGTTTTGGCCAAAAATAATGCCGGGAAGAGGTTTTATAATTTTTTGAATTTTTTTACTATTTTTTTCGAAATTTTCTTGCCCGGGTCGAGTATGAACGGAATTCGGGACTAAAATTTTGATTTCACTTTTTTTGCCTATCTCATCCCGTTTTGGATAAAAATAATGCCGAGAATTTTCGGCCTATCTGATCCCGTTTTGGGTAAAAATATTGCCGGGAATAGGTTTTATAATTTTTTGAATTTTTTTACTATTTTTTTCGGAATTTTCTTGCCCGGGTCGAGTATGAACGGAATTCGGGACTAAAATTTTGATTTCACTATTTCAGCCTATCTCATCCCGTTTTGGCTAAAAATAATGCCGGGAAGAGGTTTTATAATTATTTGAATTTTTTTACTATTTTTTTCAAAATTTTCTTGCCCGGGTCGTGTATGAACGGAATTCGGGACTAAAATTTTGATTTCACATTTTTGGCCTATCTCATCCCGTTTTGGCTAAAAATAATGCCGAGAAGAGGTTACAAAATTTTTTGAATTTTTTTACTATTTTTTTTCGGAATTTTCTTGCCCGGGTAGAGTATGAACGGAATTAGGGACTAAAATTTTGTTTTCTCTTTTTCGGCATATTTCATCCCGTTTTTGCTGAAAATACTGCCGGGAAGAGGTTTTATAATTTTTTGAATTTTTTTACTATTTTTTTCGGAATTTTCTTGCCCGGGTCGATTATGAACGGAATTCGGGGCTAAAATTTTGATTTCATTTTTTCAGCTTATCTCATCCCGTTTTGGCTATAAATAATGCCGGGAAGAGGTTTTATAATTTTTTGAATTTTTTTACTATTTTTTTCGGAATCTCTTGCCGGGTCGAGTATGAACGAATTCGGCGACTGAAATTTTTGATTTCTACTTTTTTGGCCTACTCATCACTTTTGGCTAAAATAATGCCGAGAAGAGGTTTCAAAATTTTTTGAATTTTTTTATTATTTTTTTCGGAATTTTCTTGCCCGGGTAGAGTATGAACGGAATTCGGGACTAAAATTTTGATTTCACTTTTTTGGCCTATCTCATCCCGTTTTGGCTAAAAATAATGCCGAGAAGAGGTTTCAAAATTTTTTGAATTTTTTTATTATTTTTTTGGAATTTTCTTGCCCGAGTAGAGTATGAACGGAATTCGGGACTAAAATTTTGTTCTCTCTTTTTCGGCATATTTCATCCCGTTTTTGCTAAAAATACTTCAGGGAAGAGGTTTTACAATTTTTTGAATATTTTTACAAATTTTTTCGGAATTTTTATTCCCGGGTCGAGTATGAACGGAATTCGGGACTAAAATTTTGTTTTCACTTTTTTGCCCTATCTCATCCCGTTATGGCTAAAAATAATGCCTGGAAGAGGTTTTATAATTTTTTGAATTTTTTTAATATTTTTTTCGGAATTTTCTTGCCAGGGTCGAGTATGAACGGAATTCGGGACTTAAATTTTGTTTTCTCTTTTTCGGCATTTCTCATCCCGTTTTTCCTAGAAATAATGCCGGGAAGAGGTTTTATAATTTTTTGAATTTTTTTACTATTTTTTTCGGAATTTTCTTGCCGGGGTCGAGTATGAAAGGAATTTGGGACTAAAATTTTAATTTCACTTTTTCGACCTATGTCATCCCGTTTTGGCTAGATATAATGCCGAGAAGTTGTTTTATAATTTTTTGAATTTTTTTACAATTTTTTTTCGGAATTTTTTTTCCCGGGACGAGTATGAAAGGAATTCGGGTCTAAAATTTTGTTTTCCCTTTTTCGGCATATTTCACCACGTTTTTGCTAAAAAAAAAATGCCGGGAAAAGGTTTTACAATTTTTTCAATTTTTTTACTATGTTTTTCGGAATTTTTTTTCCCGGGTCGAGTATGAACGGAATTCGGGACTGAAATTTTGTTTGCTCTTTTTCGTTATATCTCATCCCGTTTTTGCTAAAAATAATGCCGGGATGAGGTTTTATAATTTTTTGAATTTTTTTACTATTTTTTTCGGAATTTTCTTGCCGGGGTCGAGCATGAACGGAGTTCGGGACTGAAATTTTGATTTCACTTTTTCAGCATATCTCATCCCGTTTTGGCCAAAAATAATGCCGGGAAGAGGTTTTATAATTTTTTTAATTTTTTTACTATTTTTTTCGAAATTTTCTTGCCCGGGTCGAGTATGAACGGAATTCGGGACTAAAATTTTGATTTCACTTTTTTTGCCTATCTCATCCCGTTTGGATAAAAATAATGCCGAGATTTCGGCCTATCTTGATCCCGTTTGGTAAAAAATATTGCCGGGAATAGGTTTTAATAATATTTTGAATTTTTTTACTATTTTTTTTTCGGAATTTTCTTGCCCGGGTCGAGTATGAACGGAATTCGGGACTAAAATTTTGTTTTCACTATTTCAGCCTATCTCATCCCGTTTTGGCTAAAAATAATGCCGGGAAGAGGTTTTATAATTTTTTGAATTTTTTTACTATTTTTTTTCAAGAAATTTTCTTGCCCGGTCGTGTATGAACGGAATTCGGACTGAAAATTTTGATTTTCAACATTTTGGCCTATTCCTCATCCCGTTTTGCTAAAAATAATGCCGAGAAGAGTAAAAAGTTTGGATTTTTTTACTATTTTTTTTCGGAATTTTCTTGCCCGGGTAGAGTATGAACGAATAGGGCTAAAATCTTTGTTTTCTCTTTTTCGGCATATTTCATCCCGTTTTTCTGAAATACTGCGGGAAAAGGTTTTATAATTGTTGATTTTTTTACTATTTTTGGATTTTTTTTCCCGGGTCAGTATGAACGGATTCGGGACTAAAATTTTGTTTCCACTTTTTTGGCCTATCTCATCCCGTTTTGGCTAAAAAGTCCCGGGAAGAGGTTTTTAATTTTTGAATTTTTTTATTTTTTTTGAATTTTCTTGCCCGGGTCGAGTATGACCGGACTAAAATTTTGTTTTACTTTTTTGCCTATCTCTCCCGTATGGCTAAAAATAATGCCGGGAAGAGGTTTTATAATTTTTTGAATTTTTTTACTATTTTTTTTCGGAATTTTCTTGCCCGGGTCGAGTATGAACGGAATTCGGGACTAAAATTTTGATTTCACTTTTTTTGCCTATCTCATCCCGTTTTGGCTAAAAATAATGCCGAGAAGGGGTTTCAAAATTTTTTGAATTTTATTACTATTTTTTTCGGAATTTTCTTGCCCGGATCGAGTAGGAACGGAATTCCGGACTAAAATTTTGTTTTCTCTTTTTCGGCGTATCTCATCCCGTTTTTGCTAAAAATAATGCCGAGATGAGGTTTTATAATTTTTTGAATTTTTTTACTATTTTCTTCGGAATTTTTTTCCAGGGTCGAGTATGAACGGAATTCGGGACTAAAATTTTGTTTTCACTTTTTTGGCCTATCTCATCCCGTTTTGGCTAAAAATAGTGCCAGGAGGAGGTTTTATAATTTTTTGAATTTTTTTAATATTTTTTTCGGAATTTTCTTGCCCGGGTCGAGTATGAACGGAATTCGGGACTTAAATTTTGTTTTTTCTTTTTCGGCATATCTCATCACGTTTTTCCTAAAAATAATGCCGGGAAGAGGTTTTATAATTTTTTGAATTTTTTTACTATTTTTTTCGGAGTTTTCTTGCCGGGGTCGAGTACAAACGGAATTCGGGACTAAAATTTTAATTTCACTTTTTCGACCTATGTCATCCCGTTTTGGCTAGAACTAATGCCGAGAAGTTGTTTTTTAATTTTTTGAAGTTTTTTACTATTTTTTTCGGAATTTTCTTGCCCGGGTCGAGCATGAACGGAATTCGGGACTGAAATTTTGATTTCACTTTTGCAGCCTATCTCATCTCGTTTTGGCTATAAATAATGCCGGGAAGAGGTTTTATAATTTTTTGAATTTTTTTACTATTTTTTTCGGAATTTTCTTGCCCGGGTCGAGCATGAACGAAATTCAGGACTAAAATTTTGTTTTCTTTTTTTTGGCATATTTCATCCCGTTTTTGCTAAAAAAAAAATGCCGGGAAAAAGTTTTACAATTTTTTCAATTTTTTTACTATGTTTTTCGGAATTTTTTTTCCCGGGTCGAGTATGAACGGAATTCGGGACTGAAATTTTGTTTGCTCTTTTTCGTTATATCTCATCCCGTTTTTGCTAAAAATAATGCCGGGATGAGGTTTTATAATTTTTTGAATTTTTTTACTATTTTTTTCGGAATTTTCTTGCCGGGGTCGAGTATGAACGGAGTTCGGGACAGAAATTTTGATTTCACTTTTTCAGCCTATCTCATCCCGTTTTGGCCAAAAATAATGCCGGGAAGAGGTTTTATAATTTTTTGAATTTTTTTACTATTTTTTTCGAAATTTTCTTGCCCGGGTCGAGTATGAACGGAATTCGGGACTAAAATTTTGATTTCACTTTTTTTGCCTATCTCATCCCGTTTTGGATAAAAATAACGCCGAGAATTTTCGGCCTATCTGATCCCGTTTTGGCTAAAAATATTGCCGGGAATAGGTTTTATAATATTTTGAATTTTTTTACTATTTTTTTTTCGGAATTTTCTTGCCCGGGTCGAGTATGAACGGAATTCGGGACTAAAATTTTGATTTCACTATTTCAGCCTATCTCATCCCGTTTTGGCTAAAAATAATGCCGGGAAGAGGTTTTATAATTTTTTGAATTTTTTTACTATTTTTTTCGAAATTTTCTTGCCCGGGTCGTGTATGAACGGAATTCGGGACTAAAATTTTGATTTGGACATTTTTGGGTTTTATAATTTTTTGAATTTTTTTACTATTTTTTTCGAAATTTTCTTGCCCGGGTTGAGTATGAACGGAATTCGGGACTAAAATTTTGATTTCACATTTTTGGCCTATCTCATCCCGTTTGGCTAAAAATAATGCCGAGAAGAGGTTACAAAATTTTTTGAATTTTTTTACTATTTTTTTCGGAATTTTCTTGCCCGGGTAGAGTATGAACGGAATTAGGGACTAAAATTTTTTTTTCTCTTTTTCGGCATATTTCATCCCGATTTTGCTAAAAATACTGCCGGGAAGAATTTTTACTATTTTTTTCGAAAATTTCTTGCCCGGGTCGAGTATGAACGAATTCCGGGACTAAAATTTGAATTTCACTTTTTTTGCCTATCCTCATCCCGTTTTGTTAAAATAATGCCGAGAAGAGGTTTTCAAAATTTTTGAATTTTTTTACTATTTTTTTTCGAATTTTCTGCCTGGGTCGGTATAACGGAATTCGGGACTAAATTTTTGTTTTCTCTTTTCGGGATATTCAATCCCGTTTTCGCTAAAAATAATGCCGAGATGAGGTTTTTAATAATTTTTTGAAATTTTTTTACGTATTTTCTTCGGAATTTTTTTTCCAGGGTCGAGTATGAACGGAATTCGGGACTAAAATTTTTGTTTTCACTTTTTTGGCCTATCTAATCCCGTTTTCGCTAAAAAAGTGGGCCGGAAGAGGTTTATAATTTTTTGAATTTTTTTACTATTCTTTTCGGAATTTTTTTTCCCGGGTCGAGTATGAACGGAATTCGGGACTAAAATTTTGTTTTCACTTTTTTGGCCTATCTAATCCCGTTTTCGCTAAAAATAGTGCCGGGAAGAGGTTTTATAATTTTTTGAATTTTTTTAATATTTTTTTCGGAATTTTCTTGCCCGGGTCGAGTATGAACGGAATTCGGGACTTAAATTTTGTTTTCTCTTTTTCCGGAATATCTCATCCGTTTTTCCTAAAAATAATGCCGAGAAGTTGTTTTATAATTTTTTGAATTTTTTTACTATTTTTTCGGGTTTTCTTGCCCGGGTCGAGCATGAACGGAATTCAGGACTAAAATTTTGTTTTCTCTTTTTCGGCATATTTCATCCCGTTTTTGCTAAAAAAAATGCCGGGAAAAAGTTTTACAATTTTTTCAATTTTTTTACTATGTTTGTCGGAATTTTTTTTCCCGGGTCGAGTATGAACGGAATTCGGGACTAAAATTTTGATTTCACTTTTTTGGCCTATCTCATCCCGTTTTGGCTAAAAATAATGCCGAGAAGAGGTTTCAAAATTTTTTTGAATTTTTTTACTATTTTTTTCGGAATTTTCTTGCCCGGGTAGAGTATGAACGGAATTCGGGACTAAAATTTTGTTTTCTCTTTTTCGGCATATTTCAACCCGTTTTTGCTAAAAATATTGCTGGGAAGAGGTTTTATAATTATTTGAATTTTTTTACTATTTTTTCCAAAATTTTCTTGCCCGGGTCGTGTATGAACGGAATTCGGGACTAAAATTTTGATTTCACATTTTTGGCCTATCTCATCCCGTTTTGGCTAAAAATAATGCCGAGAAGAGGTTACAAAATTTTTTGAATTTTTTTACTATTTTTTTCGGAATTTTCTTGCCCGGGTAGAGTATGAACGGAATTAGGGACTAAAATTTTGTTTTCTCTTTTTCGGCATATTTCATCCCGTTTTTGCTGAAAATACTGCCGGGAAGAGGTTTTATAATTTTTTGAATTTTTTTACTATTTTTTTCGGAATTTTCTTGCCCGGGTCGATTATGAACGGAATTCGGGGCTAAAATTTTGATTTCATTTTTTCAGCCTATCTCATCCCGTTTTGGCTATAAATAATGCCGGGAAGAGGTTTTATAATTTTTTGAATTTTTTTACTATTTTTTTCGAAATTTTCTTGCCCGGGTCGAGTATGAACGGAATTCGGGACTGAAATTTTGATTTCACTTTTTTGGCCTATCTCATCCCGTTTTGGCTAAAAATAATGCCGAGAAGAGGTTTCAAATTTTTTGAATTTTTTTATTATTTTTTTCGGAATTTTCTTGCCGGGTAGAGTATGAACGGAATTCGGGACTAAAATTTTGATTTCACTTTTTTGGCCTATCTCATCCCGTTTTGGCTAAAAATAATGCCGAGAAGAGGTTTCAAAATTTTTTGAATTTTTTTATTATTTTTTTGGAATTTTCTTGCCCGGTAGAGTATGAACGGAATTCGGGACTAAAATTTTGTTTTCTCTTTTTCGGCATATTTCATCCCGTTTTTGCTAAAAATACTTCCGGGAAGAGGTTTTACAATTTTTTGAATATTTTTACAAATTTTTTCGGAATTTTTATTCCCGGGTCGAGTATGAACGGAATTCGGGACTAAAATTTTGTTTTCACTTTTTTGCCCTATCTCATCCCGTTATGGCTAAAAATAATGCCTGGAAGAGGTTTTATAATTTTTTGAATTTTTTTAATATTTTTTTCGGAATTTTCTTGCCAGGGTCGAGTATGAACGGAATTCGGGACTTAAATTTTGTTTTCTCTTTTTCGGCATTTCTCATCCCGTTTTTCCTAAAAATAATGCCGGGAAGAGGTTTTATAATTTTTTGAATTTTTTTACTATTTTTTTCGGAATTTTCTTGCCGGGGTCGAGTATGAAAGGAATTTGGGACTAAAATTTTAATTTCACTTTTTCGACCTATGTCATCCCGTTTTGGCTAGATATAATGCCGAGAAGTTGTTTTATAATTTTTTGAATTTTTTTACAATTTTTTTTCGGAATTTTCTTGCCCGGGACGAGTATGAACGGAATTCGGGTCTAAAATTTTGTTTTCCCTTTTTCGGCATATTTCACCACGTTTTTGCTAAAAAAAAAATGCCGGGAAAAGGTTTTACAATTTTTTCAATTTTTTTACTATGTTTTTCGGAATTTTTTTTCCCGGGTCGAGTATGAACGGAATTCGGGACTGAAATTTTGTTTGCTCTTTTTCGTTATATCTCATCCCGTTTTTGCTAAAAATAATGCCGGGATGAGGTTTTATAATTTTTTGAATTTTTTTACTATTTTTTTCGGAATTTTCTTGCCGGGGTCGAGCATGAACGGAGTTCGGGACTGAAATTTTGATTTCACTTTTTCAGCCTATCTCATCCCGTTTTGGCCAAAAATAATGCCGGGAAGAGGTTTTATAATTTTTTGAATTTTTTTACTATTTTTTTCGAAATTTTCTTGCCCGGGTCGAGTATGAACGGAATTCGGGACTAAAATTTTGATTTCACTTTTTTTGCCTATCTCATCCCGTTTTGGATAAAAATAATGCCGAGAATTTTCGGCCTATCTGATCCCGTTTTGGCTAAAAATATTGCCGGGAATAGGTTTTATAATTTTTTGAATTTTTTTACTATTTTTTTCGGAATTTTCTTGCCCGGGTCGAGTATGAACGGAATTCGGGACTAAAATTTTGATTTCACTATTTCAGCCTATCTCATCCCGTTTTGGCTAAAAATAATGCCGGGAAGAGGTTTTATAATTATTTGAATTTTTTTACTATTTTTTTCAAAATTTTCTTGCCCGGGTCGTGTATGAACGGAATTCGGGACTAAAATTTTGATTTCACATTTTTGGCCTATCTCATCCCGTTTTGGCTAAAAATAATGCCGAGAAGAGGTTACAAAATTTTTTGAATTTTTTTACTATTTTTTTCGGAATTTTCTTGCCCGGGTAGAGTATGAACGGAATTAGGGACTAAAATTTTGTTTTCTCTTTTTCGGCATATTTCATCCCGTTTTTGCTGAAAATACTGCCGGGAAGAGGTTTTATAATTTTTTGAATTTTTTTACTATTTTTTTCGGAATTTTTTTTCCCGGGTCGAGTATGAACGGAATTCGGGACTAAAATTTTGTTTCCACTTTTTTGGCCTATCTCATCCCGTTTTGGCTAAAAATAGTCCCGGGAAGAGGTTTTATAATTTTTTGAAATTTTTTAATATTTTTTTTGGAATTTTCTTGCCCGGGTCGAGTATGAACGGAATTCGGGACTAAAATTTTGTTTTTACTTTTTTGGCCTATCTCATCCCGTTATGGCTAAAAATAATGCCGGAAGAGGTTTTATAATTTTTTGAATTTTTTTACTATTTTTTTCGGAATTTTCTTGCCCGGGTCGAGTATGAACGGAATTCGGGACTAAAATTTTGATTTCACTTTTTTTGCCTATCTCATCCCGTTTTGGCTAAAAATAATGCCGAGAAGGGGTTTCAAAATTTTTTGAATTTTATTACTATTTTTTTCGGAATTTTCTTGCCCGGATCGAGTAGGAACGGAATTCCGGACTAAAATTTTGTTTTCTCTTTTTCGGCGTATCTCATCCCGTTTTTGCTAAAAATAATGCC
This sequence comes from Quercus lobata, assembly GCF_001633185.2. Taxonomy (NCBI): domain Eukaryota; kingdom Viridiplantae; phylum Streptophyta; class Magnoliopsida; order Fagales; family Fagaceae; genus Quercus; species Quercus lobata. The sequence goes on along the minus strand of NW_022155028.1, from coordinate 6,420 downwards.
GAGATGAGGTTTTATAATTTTTTGAATTTTTTTACTATTTTCTTCGGAATTTTTTTTCCAGGGTCGAGTATGAACGGAATTCGGGACTAAAATTTTGTTTTCACTTTTTTGGCCTATCTCATCCCGTTTTGGCTAAAAATAGTGCCAGGAAGAGGTTTTATAATTTTTTGAATTTTTTTAATATTTTTTTCGGAATTTTCTTGCCCGGGTCGAGTATGAACGGAATTCGGGACTTAAATTTTGTTTTTTCTTTTTCGGCATATCTCATCACGTTTTTCCTAAAAATAATGCCGGGAAGAGGTTTTATAATTTTTTGAATTTTTTTACTATTTTTTTCGGAGTTTTCTTGCCGGGGTCGAGTACAAACGGAATTCGGGACTAAAATTTTAATTTCACTTTTTCGACCTATGTCATCCCGTTTTGGCTAGAACTAATGCCGAGAAGTTGTTTTTTAATTTTTTGAATTTTTTTACTATTTTTTTCGGAATTTTCTTGCCCGGGTCGAGCATGAACGGAATTCGGGACTGAAATTTTGATTTCACTTTTGCAGCCTATCTCATCTCGTTTTGGCTATAAATAATGCCGGGAAGAGGTTTTATAATTTTTTGAATTTTTTTACTATTTTTTTCGGAATTTTCTTGCCCGGGTCGAGCATGAACGAAATTCAGGACTAAAATTTTGTTTTCTTTTTTTTGGCATATTTCATCCCGTTTTTGCAAAAAAAAAAATGCCGGGAAAAAGTTTTACAATTTTTTCAATTTTTTTACTATGTTTTTCGGAATTTTTTTTCCCGGGTCGAGTATGAACGGAATTCGGGACTGAAATTTTGTTTGCTCTTTTTCGTTATATCTCATCCCGTTTTTGCTAAAAATAATGCCGGGATGAGGTTTTATAATTTTTTGAATTTTTTTACTATTTTTTTCGGAATTTTCTTGCCGGGGTCGAGTATGAACGGAGTTCGGGACAGAAATTTTGATTTCACTTTTTCAGCCTATCTCATCCCGTTTTGGCCAAAAATAATGCCGGGAAGAGGTTTTATAATTTTTTGAATTTTATTACTATTTTTTTCGAAATTTTCTTGCCCGGGTCGAGTATGAACGGAATTCGGGACTAAAATTTTGATTTCACTTTTTTTGCCTATCTCATCCCGTTTTGGATAAAAATAACGCCGAGAATTTTCGGCCTATCTGATCCCGTTTTGGCTAAAAATATTGCCGGGAATAGGTTTTATAATATTTTGAATTTTTTTACTATTTTTTTTTCGGAATTTTCTTGCCCGGGTCGAGTATGAACGGAATTCGGGACTAAAATTTTGATTTCACTATTTCAGCCTATCTCATCCCGTTTTGGCTAAAAATAATGCCGGGAAGAGGTTTTATAATTTTTTGAATTTTTTTACTATTTTTTTCGAAATTTTCTTGCCCGGGTCGTGTATGAACGGAATTCGGGACTAAAATTTTGATTTCACATTTTTGGCCTATCTCATCCCGTTTTGGCTAAAAATAATGCCGAGAAGAGGTTACAAAATTTTTTGAATTTTTTTACTATTTTTTTCGGAATTTTCTTGCCCGGGTAGAGTATGAACGGAATTAGGGACTAAAATTTTGTTTTCTCTTTTTCGGCATATTTCATCCCGTTTTTGCTAAAAATACTGCCGGGAAGAGGTTTTACAATTTTTTGAATTTTTTTACTAATTTTTTCGGAATTTTTATTCCCGGGTCGAGTATGAACGGAATTCGGGACTAAAATTTTGTTTTCACTTTTTTGGCCTATCTCATCCCGTTATGGCTAAAAATAATGCCGGGAAGAGGTTTTATAATTTTTTGAATTTTTTTACTATTTTTTTCGGAATTTTCTTGCCCGGGTCGAGTATGAACGGAATTCGGGACTAAAATTTTGATTTCACTTTTTTTGCCTATCTCATCCCGTTTTGGTTAAAAATAATGCCGAGAAGAGGTTTCAAAATTTTTCGAATTTTTTTACTATTTTTTTCGGAATTTTCTTGCCTGGGTCGAGTATGAACGGAATTCGGGACTAAAATTTTGTTTTCTCTTTTTCGGCATATCTCATCCCGTTTTCGCTAAAAATAATGCCGAGATGAGGTTTTATAATTTTTTGAATTTTTTTACTATTTTCTTCGGAATTTTTTTTCCAGGGTCGAGTATGAACGGAATTCGGGACTAAAATTTTGTTTTCACTTTTTTGGCCTATCTAATCCCGTTTTCGCTAAAAATAGTGCCGGGAAGAGGTTTTATAATTTTTTGAATTTTTTTAATATTTTTTTCGGAATTTTCTTGCCCGGGTCGAGTATGAACGGAATTCGGGACTTAAATTTTGTTTTCTCTTTTTCGGCATATCTCATCCCGTTTTTCCTAAAAATAATGCCGGGAGGAGGTTTTATAATGTTTTGAATTTTTTTACTATTTTTTTCGGAGTTTTCTTGCCGGGGTCGAGTATGAACGGAATTCGGGACTAAAATTTTAATTTCACTTTTTCGACCTATGTCATCCCGTTTTGGCTAGAAATAATGCCGAGAAGTTGTTTTATAATTTTTTGAATTTTTTTACTATTTTTTTCGGAATTTTCTTGCCCGGGTCGAGCATGAACGGAATTCAGGACTAAAATTTTGTTTTCTCTTTTTCGGCATATTTCATCCCGTTTTTGCTAAAAAAAATGCCGGGAAAAAGTTTTACAATTTTTTCAATTTTTTTACTATGTTTGTCGGAATTTTTTTTCCCGGGTCGAGTATGAACGGAATTCGGGACTAAATTTTTTTTTTCTCTTTTTCGGCATATCTCATCCCGTTTTCGCTAAAAATAATGCTGAGATGAGGTTTTATAATTTTTTTAATTTTTTTACTATTTTTTCGGAATTTTTTCGGAATTTTTTTTCCCGGGTCGAGTATGAACGGAATTCGGGACTAAAATTTTGATTTCACTTTTTTGGCCTATCTCATCCCGTTTTGGCTAAAAATAATGCAGAGAAGAGGTTTCAAAATTTTTTTGAATTTTTTTACTATTTTTTTCGGAATTTTCTTGCCCGGGTAGAGTATGAACGGAATTCGGGACTAAAATTTTGTTTTCTCTTTTTCGGCATATTTCAACCCGTTTTTGCTAAAAATATTGCTGGGAAGAGGTTTTACAATTTTTTGAATTTTTTTACTAATTTTTTCGGAATTATTATTCCCGGGTCGAGTATGAACGGAATTCGGGACTAAAATTTTGTTTTCACTTTTTTTGCCTATCTCATCCCGTTATGGCTAAAAATAATGCCGAGAAGAGGTTTTACAATTTTTTGTATTTTTTTACTATTTCTTTCGGAATTTTCTTACCCGGGTCGAGTATGAACGGAATTCGGAACTAAAATTTTGTTTTCTCTTTTTCGGTATATCTCATCCCGTTTTTGCTAAAAATAATGCCGGGATTAGGTTTTATAATTTTTTGAATTTTTTTACTATTTTTTTCGGAATTTTTTTTCCCGGGTCGAGTATGAACGGAATTCGGGACTAAAATTTTGTTTCCACTTTTTTGGCCTATCTCATCCCGTTTTGGCTAAAAATAGTCCCTCAAGTATTTCTAAAAATAATTTCCCGGGAAGAGGTTTTATAATTTTTTGAAAATATTTTTTTTTTTTTGGAATTTTCTTGCCCGGGTCGAGTATGAACGGAATTCGGGACTAAAATTTTGTTTTTACTTTTTTGGCCTATCTCATCCCGTTATGGCTAAAAATAATGCCGGGAAGAGGTTTTATAATTTTTTGAATTTTTTTACTATTTTTTTCGGAATTTTCTTGCCCGGGTCGAGTATGAACGGAATTCGGGACTAAAATTTTGATTTCACTTTTTTTGCCTATCTCATCCCGTTTTGGCTAAAAATAATGCCGAGAAGGGGTTTCAAAATTTTTTGAATTTTATTACTATTTTTTTCGGAATTTTCTTGCCCGGATCGAGTAGGAACGGAATTCCGGACTAAAATTTTGTTTTCTCTTTTTCGGCGTATCTCATCCCGTTTTTGCTAAAAATAATGCCGAGATGAGGTTTTATAATTTTTTGAATTTTTTTACTATTTTCTTCGGAATTTTTTTTCCAGGGTCGAGTATGAACGGAATTCGGGACTAAAATTTTGTTTTCACTTTTTTGGCCTATCTCATCCCGTTTTGGCTAAAAATAGTGCCAGGAAGAGGTTTTATAATTTTTTGAATTTTTTTAATATTTTTTTCGGAATTTTCTTGCCCGGGTCGAGTATGAACGGAATTCGGGACTTAAATTTTGTTTTCTCTTTTTCGGCATATCTCATCACGTTTTTCCTAAAAATAATGCCGGGAAGAGGTTTTATAATTTTTTGAATTTTTTTACTATTTTTTTCGGAGTTTTCTTGCCGGGGTCGAGTACAAACGGAATTCGGGACTAAAATTTTAATTTCACTTTTTCGACCTATGTCATCCCGTTTTGGCTAGAACTAATGCCGAGAAGTTGTTTTTTAATTTTTTGAATTTTTTTACTATTTTTTTCGGAATTTTCTTGCCCGGGTCGAGCATGAACGGAATTCGGGACTGAAATTTTGATTTCACTTTTGCAGCCTATCTCATCTCGTTTTGGCTATAAATAATGCCGGGAAGAGGTTTTATAATTTTTTGAATTTTTTTACTATTTTTTTCGGAATTTTCTTGCCCGGGTCGAGCATGAACGAAATTCAGGACTAAAATTTTGTTTTCTTTTTTTTGGCATATTTCATCCCGTTTTTGCTAAAAAAAAAATGCCGGGAAAAAGTTTTACAATTTTTTCAATTTTTTTACTATGTTTTTCGGAATTTTTTTTCCCGGGTCGAGTATGAACGGAATTCGGGACTGAAATTTTGTTTGCTCTTTTTCGTTATATCTCATCCCGTTTTTGCTAAAAATAATGCCGGGATGAGGTTTTATAATTTTTTGAATTTTTTTACTATTTTTTTCGGAATTTTCTTGCCGGGGTCGAGTATGAACGGAGTTCGGGACAGAAATTTTGATTTCACTTTTTCAGCCTATCTCATCCCGTTTTGGCCAAAAATAATGCCGGGAAGAGGTTTTATAATTTTTTGAATTTTTTTACTATTTTTTTCGAAATTTTCTTGCCCGGGTCGAGTATGAACGGAATTCGGGACTAAAATTTTGATTTCACTTTTTTTGCCTATCTCATCCCGTTTTGGATAAAAATAACGCCGAGAATTTTCGGCCTATCTGATCCCGTTTTGGCTAAAAATATTGCCGGGAATAGGTTTTATAATATTTTGAATTTTTTTACTATTTTTTTTTCGGAATTTTCTTGCCCGGGTCGAGTATGAACGGAATTCGGGACTAAAATTTTGATTTCACTATTTCAGCCTATCTCATCCCGTTTTGGCTAAAAATAATGCCGGGAAGAGGTTTTATAATTTTTTGAATTTTTTTACTATTTTTTTCGAAATTTTCTTGCCCGGGTCGTGTATGAACGGAATTCGGGACTAAAATTTTGATTTCACATTTTTGGCCTATCTCATCCCGTTTTGGCTAAAAATAATGCCGAGAAGAGGTTACAAAATTTTTTGAATTTTTTTACTATTTTTTTCGGAATTTTCTTGCCCGGGTAGAGTATGAACGGAATTAGGGACTAAAATTTTGTTTTCTCTTTTTCGGCATATTTCATCCCGTTTTTGCTAAAAATACTGCCGGGAAGAGGTTTTACAATTTTTTGAATTTTTTTACTAATTTTTTCGGAATTTTTTATTCCCGGGTCGAGTATGAACGGAATTCGGGACTAAAATTTTGTTTTCACTTTTTTGGCCTATCTCATCCCGTTATGGCTAAAAATAATGCCGGGAAAGAGGTTTTATAATTTTTTGAATTTTTTACTATTTTTTTCGGAATTTTTCTTGCCGGGTCGAGTATGAACGGAATTCGGACTAAAATTTTTGATTTCACTTTTTTTGCCTATCTCATCGTTTTGGTTAAAAATATGCCGCAGAACGAAGGTTTCAAAATTTTTCGAATTTTTTTACTATTTTTTCTGAAATTTTTCTTGCCTGGTCGAGTATGAACGGAATTCGGGACTAAAAATTTTGTTTTCTCTTTTTCGGCCTATCTGATCCCGTTTTGGCTAAAAATATTGGCGGGAAGAGGTTTTATAATTTTTTGAATTTTTTTACTATTTTTTTTCGGAATTTTCTTGCCCGGGTAGAGTATGAACGGAATTCGGGACTAAAATTTTGTTTCCTCTTTTTCGGCATATTTCATCCCGTTTTTGCTAAAAATACTTCCGGGAAGAGGTTTTACAATTTTTTGAATTTTTTTACTAATTTTTTTGGAATTTTTATTCCCGGGTCGAGCATGAACGGAATTCGGGACTAAAATTTTGTTTCCTCTTTTTCGGCCTATTTCATCCCGTTTTTCCTAAAAAGAATGCCGGGA
>NW_022155027.1:0-24597 GCF_001633185.2 Quercus lobata | reverse complement strand
ATATAAAACCTCTTCCCGACATTATTTCTAGCCAAAACGGGATGAGATAGGACATAAAAGTGAAATGAAAATTTTAGTCCCGAATTCTATTCTTACTCGACCCGGGCAAGAAAATTCCGAAAAAAATAGTAAAAAAATTCAAAAAAATATAAAACCTCTTCCCGGCAATATTTCTCGCCAAAACGGGAAGATATAGACCAAAAAATAGAAAACTAAATTTTAGTCCCGAATTCCGTTCATAGTCGACACGGGCAAGAAAATTCCGAAAAAATAGTAAAAAAATTCAAAAAAATATAAAACCTCTTCCCGGCAATATTTCTAGCCAAAACGGGAAGATATAGACCAAAAAATAGAAAACTAAATTTTAGTCCCGAATTCCGTTCATACTCGACCCGGGCAAAAAAATTCCGAAAAAGAAAGTAAATAAATTCAAAAAATTATAAAACCACTTCCCGGCATTATTTCTAGCCAAAATGGGATGAGATAGGACATAAAAGTGAAAAGAAAATTTTAGTCCCGAATTCTGTTCTTACTCGAACCGGGCAAGAAAATTACAAAAAAAATTGTAAAAAAATTCAAAAAAATATAAAACCTCTTCCCGGAATTATTTATAGCCAAAACTGGAAGATATAGACCAAAAAATAGAAAACAAAATTTTAGACCGGAATTCCGTTCATACTCGACCCGGACAAGAAAATTCCGAAAAAAATTGTAAAAAAATTCAAAAAATTATAAGACCTCTTCCCGGCAATATTTCTACCAAAACGGGAAGATATAGACCAAAAAATAGAAAACAAAATTTTAGCCCTGAATTCTGTTCTTACTCGACCCGGGCAAGAAAATTCCGAAAAAATAGTAAATAAATTCAAAAAAATATAAAACCTCTTCCCGGCATTATTTCTAGCCAAGACGGGATGAGATAGGACATAAAAGTGAAATGAAAATTTTAGTCCCGAATTCTGATCTTAATCGACCCGGGAAAGAAAATTACGAAAAAAATTGTAAAAAAATTCAAAAAATTATAAAACCTCTTCCCGGAATTATTTTTGGCCAAAACGGGAAGATATAGACCAAAAAATAGAAAACAAAATTTTAGACCCGAATTCCGTTCATACTCGACCCGGGCACGAAAATTCCGAAAAAGATAGTAAATAAATTAAAAAAATTATAAAACCACTTCCCGGCATTATTTCTAGCCAAAACGGGATGAGAATAGGACAGAAAAGTGAAAGAAAATTTTAGTCCGAAATCTGTTTCTTCTCGACACCGAGCAAGAAAAATCCGGAAAAAAATTGTTAATTAAAAAAAATTCAAAAACTAATAAAACCTCTTTCCAGCTTATTTCTAGCCAAAACGGGATTTGAGATAGGACATAAAAATGAAAACAAAAATTTTAGTTCCGAATTCCGTTCATACCGCACGGACAAAAAATTCCAAAAAATAGTTAAAAAAAATTCAAAAAATTATAAACCACTTCCCGGCAATATTTGGCCAAAACGGGAAGATATAGACCAAAAAAATAGAAAACAAAATTTTAGAACCCGAATTCCGTTTCATGTCGAACCTCCGGGCAAGAAAAAATTCCGAAAAAATAGTAAATAAATTCAAAAAAATATAAACCTTCCCGGACATTATTTCTAGCCAAAAACGGGATGAGATAGGACATAAAAGTGAAATGGAAAATTTAGTCCCGAATTCTTTCTTACTCGACCCCGGGCGAGAATTCCGAAAAAAATAGTAAAAAAATTCAAAAATATTAAAACTCTTCCCGGCAATATTTCTAGCCAAACGGAAGATATAGACCAAAAAAGAAAACTAAATTTTAGTCCCGAATTCCGTTCATAACTCGACCCGGGCAAAAAAATTCCGAAAAAATAGTAAATAAATTCAAAAAAATATAAAACCCCTTCGCGGCATTATTTCTAGCCATGACGGGATGAGATAGGACATAAAAGTGAAATGAAAATTTTAGTCCCGAATTCTGATCTTACTCGACCCGGGCAAGAAAATTACGAAAAAAATTGTAAAAAAATTCAAAAAATTATAAAACCTCTTCCCGGAAATATTTTTGGCCAAAACGGGAAGTTATAGACCAAAAAATAGAAAACAAAATTTTAGACCCGAATTCCGTTCATACTCGACCCGGGCAAGAAAATTCCGAAAATATAGTAAATAAATTCAAAAAATTATAAAACCTCTTCATGGCATTATTTCTAGGCAAACGGGATGAGATAGGACAGAAAAGTGAAAAGAAAATTTTAGTCCCGAATTCTGTTCTTACTCGACCCGAGCAAGAAAATTCCGAAAAAAATTGTAAAAAAATTCAAAAAATTATAAAACCTCTTCCAGGCATTATTTCTAGCCAAAACGGGATGAGATAGGACATAAAAGTGGAAACAAAATTTTAGTCCCGAATTCCGTTCAGACTCGACCCGGAAAAAAAAATTCCGAAAAAAATAGTAAAAAAATTCAAAAAAATTATAAAACCACTTCCCGGCAATATTTTTGGCCAAAACGGGAAGATATAGACCAAAAAATAGAAAACAAAATTTTAGACCCGAATTCCGTTCATAGTCGACCCGGGCAAGAAAATTCCGAAAAAATAGTAAATAAATTCAAAAAAATATAAAACCTCTTCCCGACATTATTTCTAGCCAAAACGGGATGAGATAGGACATAAAAGTGAAAACAAAATTTTAGTCCCGAATTCCGTTCATACTCGACCCGGGCAAAAAAATTCCGAAAAAAATAGTAAAAAAATTCAAAAAAATTATAAAACCTCTTCCCGACAATATTTCTAGCCAAAACGGGATGAGATAGGACATAAAAGTGAAAACAAAATTTTAGTCCCGAATTCCGTTCATACTCGACCCGGGCAAGAAAATTCCGAAAAAATAGTAAATAAATTCAAAAAAATATAAAACCTCTTCCCGACATTATTTCTAGCCAAAACGGGATGGATAGGACATAAAAGTGAAATGAAAATTTTAGTCCCGAATTCTATTCTTACTCGACCCGGGCAAGAAAATTCCGAAAAAAATAGTAAAAAAATTCAAAAAAATATAAAACCTCTTCCCGGCAATATTTCTAGCCAAAACGGGAAGATATAGCCCAAAAAATAGAAAACTAAATTTTAGACCCGAATTCCGTTCATACTCGACCCGGGCAAAAAAATTCCGAAAAAGAAAGTAAATAAATTCAAAAAATTATAAAACCACTTCCCGGCATTATTTCTAGCCAAAATGGGATGAGATAGGACATAAAAGTGAAAAGAAAATTTTAGTCCCGAATTCTGTTCTTACTCGAACCGGGCAAGAAAATTACGAAAAAAATTGTAAAAAAATTCAAAAAATTATAAAACCTCTTCCCGGAATTATTTATAGCCAAAACTGGAAGATATAGACCAAAAAATAGAAAACAAAATTTTAGACCGGAATTCCGTTCATACTCGACCCGGGCAAGAAAATTCCGAAAAAGATAGTAAATAAATTCAAAAAATTATAAAACCTCTTCCCGGCATTATTTCTAGCCAAAACGGGATGAGATAGGACATAAAAGTGAAAAGAAACTTTTAGTCCCGAATTCTGTTCTTACTCGACCCGGGCAAGAAAATTCCGAAAAAAACTGTAAAAAAATTCAAAAAATTATAAAACCTCTTCCAGGCATTATTTCTAGCCAAAACGGGATGAGATAGGACATAAAAGTGAAAACAAAATTTTAGTCCCGAATTCCGTTCATACTCGACCCGGACAAGAAAATTCCGAAAAAAATTGTAAAAAAATTCAAAAAATTATAAAACCACTTCCCGGCAATATTTCTACCAAAACGGGAAGATATAGACCAAAAAATAGAAAACAAAATTTTAGCCCCGAATTCTGTTCTTACTCGACCCGGGCAAGAAAATTCCGAAAAAATAGTAAATAAATTCAAAAAAATATAAAACCTCTTCCCGGCATTATTTCTAGCCAAGACGGGATGAGATAGGACATAAAAGTGAAATGAAAATTTTAGTCCCGAATTCTGATCTTACTCGACCCGGGCAAGAAAATTACGAAAAAAATTGTAAAAAAATTCAAAAAATTATAAAACCTCTTCCCGGAATTATTTTTGGCCAAAACGGGAAGATATAGACCAAAAAATAGAAAACAAAATTTTAGACCCGAATTCCGTTCATACTCGACCCGGGCACGAAAATTCCGAAAAAGATAGTAAATAAATTAAAAAAATTATAAAACCTCTTCCCGGCATTATTTCTAGCCAAAACGGGATGAGATAGGACAGAAAAGTGAAAAGAAAATTTTAGTCCCGAATTCTGTTCTTACTCGACCCGAGCAAGAAAATTCCGAAAAAAATTGTAAAAAAATTCAAAAAACTATAAAACCTCTTCCAGGCATTATTTCTAGCCAAAACGGGATGAGATAGGACATAAAAGTGAAAACAAAATTTTAGTCCCGAATTCCGTTCATACTCGACCCGGACAAAAAAATTCCGAAAAAAATAGTAAAAAAATTCAAAAAATTATAAAACCACTTCCCGGCAATATTTTTGGCCAAAACGGGAAGATATAGACCAAAAAATAGAAAACAAAATTTTAGACCCGAATTCCGTTCATAGTCGACCCGGGCAAGAAAATTCCGAAAAAATAGTAAATAAATTCAAAAAAATATAAAACCTCTTCCCGACATTATTTCTAGCCAAAACGGGATGAGATAGGACATAAAAGTGAAATGAAAATTTTAGTCTCGAATTCTATTCTTACTCGACCCGGGCAAGAAAATTCCGAAAAAAATAGTAAAAAATTCAAAAAAAATATAAAACCTCTTCCCGGCAATATTTCTAGCCAAAACGGGAAGATATAGACCAAAAAATAGAAAACTAAATTTTAGACCCGAATTCCTCATACTCGACCCGGGCAAAAAAATTCCGAAAAAGATAGTAAATAAATTCAAAAATTATAAAACCACTTCCCGGCATTATTTCTAGCCAAAATGGGATGAGATAGGACATAAAAGTGAAAAAAAAAATTTTAGTCCCGATTCTGTTCTTACTCGACCCGAGCAAGAAAATTCCGAAAAAATTGTAAAAAATTCAAAAAATTATAAAACCTCTTCCAGGCATTATTTCTAGCCAAAACGGGATGAGATAGGACATAAAAGTGAAAACAAAATTTTAGTCCCGAATTCCGTTCATACTCGACCCGGACAAAAAAATTCCGAAAAAAATAGTAAAAAAATTCAAAAAATTATAAAACCACTTCCCGGCAATATTTCTAGCCAAAACGGGATGAGATAGGACATAAAAGTGAAATGAAAATTTTAGTCTCGAATTCTATTCTTACTCGACCCGGGCAAGAAAATTCCGAAAAAAATAGTAAAAAAATTAAAAAAAATATAAAACCTCTTCCCGGCAATATTTCAAGCCAAAACGGGAACATATAGACCAAAAAATAGAAAACTAAATTTTAGTCCCGAATTCCGTTCATACTCGACCCGGGCAAAAAAATTCCGAAAAAGAAAGTAAATAAATTCAAAAAATTATAAAACCACTTCCCGGCATTATTTCTAGCCAAAATGGGATGAGATAGGACATAAAAGTGAAAAGAAAATTTTAGTCCCGAATTCTGTTCTTACTCGAACCGGGCAAGAAAATTACAAAAAAAATTGTAAAAAAATTCAAAAAATTATAAAACCTCTTCCCGAAATTATTTATAGCCAAAACTGGAAGATATAGACCAAAAAATAGAAAACAAAATTTTAGACCGGAATTCCGTTCATACTCGACCCGGGCAAGAAAATTCCGAAAAAGATAGTAAATAAATTCAAAAAATTATAAAACCTCTTCCCGGCATTATTTCTAGCCAAAACGGGATGAGATAGGACATAAAAGTGAAAAGAAACTTTTAGTCCCGAATTCTGTTCTTACTCGACCCGGGCAAGAAAATTCCGAAAAAATAGTAAATAAATTCAAAAAAATATAAAACCTCTTCCCGGCATTATTTCTAGCCAAGACGGGATGAGAGAGGACATAAAAGTGAAATGAAAATTTTAGTCCCGAATTCTGATCTTGCTCGACCCGGGCAAGAAAATTACGAAAAAAATTGTAAAAAAATTCAAAAAATTATAAAACCTCTTCCCGGAATTATTTTTGCCCAAAACGGGAAGTTATAGACCAAAAAATAGAAAACAAAATTTTAGACCCGAATTCCGTTCATACTCGACCCGGGCAAGAAAATTCCGAAAATATAGTAAATAAATTCAAAAAATTATAAAACCTCTTCCCGGCATTATTTCTAGCCAAAACGGGATGAGATAGGACAGAAAAGTGAAAAGAAAATTTTAGTCCCGAATTCTGTTCATACTCGACCCGGGCAAGAAAATTCCGAAAAAAATAGTAAAAAAATTCAAAAAAATATAAAACCTCTTCCAGGCATTATTTCTAGCCAAAACGGGATGAGATAGGACATAAAAGTGAAAACAAAATTTTAGTCCCGAATTCCGTTCATACTCGACCCGGACAAAAAAATTCCGAAAAAAATAGTAAAAAAATTCAAAAAATTATAAAACCACTTCCCGGCAATATTTTTGGCCAAAACAGGAAGATATAGACCAAAAAATAGAAATCAAAATTTTAGACCCGAATTCCGTTCATAGTCGACACGGGCAAGAAAATTCCGAAAAAATAGTAAATAAATTCAAAAAAATATAAAACCTCTTCCCGACATTATTTCTATCCAAAACGGGATGAGATAGGACATAAAAGTGAAATGAAAATTTTAGTCCCGAATTCTATTCTTACTCGACCCGGGCAAGAAAATTTCGAAAAAAATAGTAAATAAATTCAAAAAAATATAAAACCTCTTCCCGACATTATTTCTAGCCAAAACGGGATGAGATAGGACATAAAAGTGAAATGAAAATTTTAGTCCCGAATTCTATTCTTACTCGACCCGGGCAAGAAAATTCCGAAAAAAATAGTAAAAAAATTCAAAAAAATATAAAACCTCTTCCCGGCAATATTTCTCGCCAAAACGGGAAGATATAGACCAAAAAATAGAAAACTAAATTTTAGTCCCGAATTCCGTTCATAGTCGACACGGGCAAGAAAATTCCGAAAAAATAGTAAAAAAATTCAAAAAAATATAAAACCTCTTCCCGGCAATATTTCTAGCCAAAACGGGAAGATATAGACCAAAAAATAGAAAACTAAATTTTAGTCCCGAATTCCGTTCATACTCGACCCGGGCAAAAAAATTCCGAAAAAGAAAGTAAATAAATTCAAAAAATTATAAAACCACTTCCCGGCATTATTTCTAGCCAAAATGGGATGAGATAGGACATAAAAGTGAAAAGAAAATTTTAGTCCCGAATTCTGTTCTTACTCGAACCGGGCAAGAAAATTACAAAAAAAATTGTAAAAAAATTCAAAAAAATATAAAACCTCTTCCCGGAATTATTTATAGCCAAAACTGGAAGATATAGACCAAAAAATAGAAAACAAAATTTTAGACCGGAATTCCGTTCATACTCGACCCGGACAAGAAAATTCCGAAAAAAATTGTAAAAAAATTCAAAAAATTATAAGACCTCTTCCCGGCAATATTTCTACCAAAACGGGAAGATATAGACCAAAAAATAGAAAACAAAATTTTAGCCCTGAATTCTGTTCTTACTCGACCCGGGCAAGAAAATTCCGAAAAAATAGTAAATAAATTCAAAAAAATATAAAACCTCTTCCCGGCATTATTTCTAGCCAAGACGGGATGAGATAGGACATAAAAGTGAAATGAAAATTTTAGTCCCGAATTCTGATCTTAATCGACCCGGGAAAGAAAATTACGAAAAAAATTGTAAAAAAATTCAAAAAATTATAAAACCTCTTCCCGGAATTATTTTTGGCCAAAACGGGAAGATATAGACCAAAAAATAGAAAACAAAATTTTAGACCCGAATTCCGTTCATACTCGACCCGGGCACGAAAATTCCGAAAAAGATAGTAAATAAATTAAAAAAATTATAAAACCTCTTCCCGGCATTATTTCTAGCCAAAACGGGATGAGATAGGACAGAAAAGTGAAAAGAAAATTTTAGTCCCGAAATCTGTTCTTGCTCGACCCGAGCAAGAAAATTCCGAAAAAAATTGTAAAAAAATTCAAAAAACTATAAAACCTCTTCCAGGCATTATTTCTAGCCAAAACGGGATGAGATAGGACATAAAAGTGAAAACAAAATTTTAGTTCCGAATTCCGTTCATACTCGACCCGGACAAAAAAATTCCGAAAAAAATAGTAAAAAAATTCAAAAAATTATAAAACCACTTCCCGGCAATATTTTTGGCCAAAACGGGAAGATATAGACCAAAAAATAGAAAACAAAATTTTAGACCCGAATTCCGTTCATAGTCGACCCGGGCAAGAAAATTCCGAAAAAATAGTAAATAAATTCAAAAAAATATAAAACCTCTTCCCGACATTATTTCTAGCCAAAACGGGATGAGATAGGACATAAAAGTGAAATGAAAATTTTAGTCCCGAATTCTATTCTTACTCGACCCGGGCAAGAAAATTCCGAAAAAAATAGTAAAAAAATTCAAAAAAATATAAAACCTCTTCCCGGCAATATTTCTAGCCAAAACGGGAAGATATAGACCAAAAAATAGAAAACTAAATTTTAGACCCGAATTCCGTTCATACTCGACCCGGGCAAAAAAATTCCGAAAAAGAAAGTAAATAAATTCAAAAAATTATAAAACCACTTCCCGGCATTATTTCTAGCCAAAATGGGATGAGATAGGACATAAAAGTGAAAAGAAAATTTTAGTCCCGAATTCTGTTCTTACTCGAACCGGGCAAGAAAATTACGAAAAAAATTGTAAAAAAATTCAAAAAATTATAAAACCTCTTCCCGGAATTATTTATAGCCAAAACTGGAAGATATAGACCAAAAAATAGAAAACAAAATTTTAGACCGGAATTCCGTTCATACTCGACCCGGGCAAGAAAATTCCGAAAAAGATAGTAAATAAATTCAAAAAATTATAAAACCTCTTCCCGGCATTATTTCTAGCCAAAACGGGATGAGATAGGACATAAAAGTGAAAAGAAACTTTTAGTCCCGAATTCTGTTCTTACTCGACCCGGGCAAGAAAATTCCGAAAAAAACTGTAAAAAAATTCAAAAAATTATAAAACCTCTTCCAGGCATTATTTCTAGCCAAAACGGGATGAGATAGGACATAAAAGTGAAAACAAAATTTTAGTCCCGAATTCCGTTCATACTCGACCCGGACAAGAAAATTCCGAAAAAAATTGTAAAAAAATTCAAAAAATTATAAAACCACTTCCCGGCAATATTTCTACAAAAACGGGAAGATATAGACCAAAAAATAGAAAACAAAATTTTAGCCCCGAATTCTGTTCTTACTCGACCCGGGCAAGAAAATTCCGAAAAAATAGTAAATAAATTCAAAAAAATATAAAACCCCTTCGCGGCATTATTTCTAGCCAAGACGGGATGAGATAGGACATAAAAGTGAAATGAAAATTTTAGTCCCGAATTCTGATCTTACTCGACCCGGGCAAGAAAATTACGAAAAAAATTGTAAAAAAATTCAAAAAAATATAAAACCTCTTCCCGGAATTATTTATAGCCAAAACTGGAAGATATAGACCAAAAAATAGAAAACAAAATTTTAGACCGGAATTCCGTTCATACTCGACCCGGACAAGAAAATTCCGAAAAAAATTGTAAAAAAATTCAAAAAATTATAAGACCTCTTCCCGGCAATATTTCTACCAAAACGGGAAGATATAGACCAAAAAATAGAAAACAAAATTTTAGCCCTGAATTCTGTTCTTACTCGACCCGGGCAAGAAAATTCCGAAAAAATAGTAAATAAATTCAAAAAAATATAAAACCTCTTCCCGGCATTATTTCTAGCCAAGACGGGATGAGATAGGACATAAAAGTGAAATGAAAATTTTAGTCCCGAATTCTGATCTTAATCGACCCGGGAAAGAAAATTACGAAAAAAATTGTAAAAAAATTCAAAAAATTATAAAACCTCTTCCCGGAATTATTTTTGGCCAAAACGGGAAGATATAGACCAAAAAATAGAAAACAAAATTTTAGACCCGAATTCCGTTCATACTCGACCCGGGCACGAAAATTCCGAAAAAGATAGTAAATAAATTAAAAAAATTATAAAACCTCTTCCCGGCATTATTTCTAGCCAAAACGGGATGAGATAGGACAGAAAAGTGAAAAGAAAATTTTAGTCCCGAATTCTGTTCTTACTCGACCCGAGCAAGAAAATTCCGAAAAAAATTGTAAAAAAATTCAAAAAATTATAAAACCTCTTCCAGGCATTATTTCTAGCCAAAACGGGATGAGATAGGACATAAAAGTGAAAACAAAATTTTAGTTCCGAATTCCGTTCATACTCGACCCGGACAAAAAAATTCCGAAAAAAATAGTAAAAAAATTCAAAAAATTATAAAACCACTTCCCGGCAATATTTTTGGCCAAAACGGGAAGATATAGACCAAAAAATAGAAAACAAAATTTTAGACCCGAATTCCGTTCATAGTCGACCCGGGCAAGAAAATTCCGAAAAAATAGTAAATAAATTCAAAAAAATATAAAACCTCTTCCCGACATTATTTCTAGCCAAAACGGGATGAGATAGGACATAAAAGTGAAATGAAAATTTTAGTCCCGAATTCTATTCTTACTCGACCCGGGCAAGAAAATTCCGAAAAAAATAGTAAAAAAATTCAAAAAAATATAAAACCTCTTCCCGGCAATATTTCTAGCCAAAACGGGAAGATATAGACCAAAAAATAGAAAACTAAATTTTAGTCCCGAATTCCGTTCATACTCGACCCGGGCAAAAAAATTCCGAAAAAGAAAGTAAATAAATTCAAAAAATTATAAAACCACTTCCCGGCATTATTTCTAGCCAAAATGGGATGAGATAGGACATAAAAGTGAAAAGAAAATTTTAGTCCCGAATTCTGTTCTTACTCGAACCGGGCAAGAAAATTACGAAAAAAATTGTAAAAAAATTCAAAAAATTATAAAACCTCTTCCCGGAATTATTTATAGCCAAAACTGGAAGATATAGACCAAAAAATAGAAAACAAAATTTTAGACCGGAATTCCGTTCATACTCGACCCGGGCAAGAAAATTCCGAAAAAGATAGTAAATAAATTCAAAAAATTATAAAACCTCTTCCCGGCATTATTTCTAGCCAAAACGGGATGAGATAGGACATAAAAGTGAAAAGAAACTTTTAGTCCCGAATTCTGTTCTTACTCGACCCGGGCAAGAAAATTCCGAAAAAAACTGTAAAAAAATTCAAAAAATTATAAAACCTCTTCCAGGCATTATTTCTAGCCAAAACGGGATGAGATAGGACATAAAAGTGAAAACAAAATTTTAGTCCCGAATTCCGTTCATACTCGACCCGGACAAGAAAATTCCGAAAAAAATTGTAAAAAAATTCAAAAAATTATAAAACCACTTCCCGGCAATATTTCTACCAAAACGGGAAGATATAGACCAAAAAATAGAAAACAAAATTTTAGCCCCGAATTCTGTTCTTACTCGACCCGGGAAAGAAAATTCCGAAAAAATAGTAAATAAATTCAAAAAAATATAAAACCCCTTCGCGGCATTATTTCTAGCCAAGACGGGATGAGATAGGACATAAAAGTGAAATGAAAATTTTAGTCCCGAATTCTGATCTTACTCGACCCGGGCAAGAAAATTACGAAAAAAATTGTAAAAAAATTCAAAAAATTATAAAACCTCTTCCCGGAAATATTTTTGGCCAAAACGGGAAGTTATAGACCAAAAAATAGAAAACAAAATTTTAGACCCGAATTCCGTTCATACTCGACCCGGGCAAGAAAATTCCGAAAATATAGTAAATAAATTCAAAAAATTATAAAACCTCTTCATGGCATTATTTCTAGGGAAACGGGATGAGATAGGACAAAAAAGTGAAAAGAAAATTTTAGTCCCGAATTCTGTTCTTACTCGACCCGAGCAAGAAAATTCCGAAAAAAATTGTAAAAAAATTCAAAAAATTATAAAACCTCTTCCAGGCATTATTTCTAGCCAAAACGGGATGAGATAGGACATAAAAGTGGAAACAAAATTTTAGTCCCGAATTCCGTTCAGACTCGACCCGGAAAAAAAAATTCCGAAAAAAATAGTAAAAAAATTCAAAAAAATTATAAAACCACTTCCCGGCAATATTTTTGGCCAAAACGGGAATATTAGACCAAAAAATAGGAAACAAAATTTTAGACCGAATTCCGTTCATAGTCGACCCGGGCAAGAAAATTCCGAAAAAATAGTAAATAAATTCAAAAAAATATAAAAACCTCTTCCCGACGATTTCTAGCCAAAACGGGATGAGATAGGACATAAAAGTGAAAACAAAATTTTAGTCCCGAATTCCGTTCATACTCGACCTGGACAAAAAAATTCCGAAAAAAATAGTAAAAAAATTCAAAAAATTATAAAACCTCTTCCCGACATTATTTTTAGCCAAAACGGGAAGATATAGACCAAAAAATAGAAAACAAAATTTTAGACCCGAATTCCGTTCATAGTCGACCCGGGCAAGAAAATTCCGAAAAAATAGTAAATAAATTCAAAAAAATATAAAACCTCTTCCCGACAATATTTCTAGCCAAAACGGGATGAGATAGGACATAAAAGTGAAATGAAAATTTTAGTCCCGAATTCTATTTTTACGTTACCGGAGCGTCGGGGGCAAATGTGAAATCCCGAAAAAAATATGATAAATGCAAATAAAAAATATAATCCCTTCCCTGCCAATATTTCAGCAAAACTAAAAAGCCCAAAAAATAGAAAACTAATTTATTAAGACCGAATTCGTTCATACTCGACCGGGCAAAAAAAATTCGAAAAAGGAAAGTAAATAAATTCAAAAAATTATAAAACCTCTTCCCGGCATTTATTCTAGCCAACGGGATGAGATAGGACAATAAAAGTGAAAAGAAACTTTTAAGTCCCGAATTCTGTTTCTTACTCTACCCGGCAAGAAAAATTCCGAAAAAAACTGTAAAAAAATTCAAAAAATTATAAAACCTCTTCCAGGCATTATTTCTAGCCAAAACGGGTTGAGATAGGACATAAAAGTGAAAACAAAATTTTAGTCCCGAATTCCGTTCATACTCGACCCGGACAAGAAAATTCCGAAAAAAATTGTAAAAAAAATTCAAAAAATTATAAAACCTCTTCCCGGCAATATTTCTACCAAAACGGTAAGATATAGACCAAAAAATAGAAAACAAAATTTTAGCCCCGAATTCTGTTCTTACTCGACCCGGGCAAGAAAATTCCGAAAAAATAGTAAATAAATTCAAAAAAATATAAAACCTCTTCCCGGCATTATTTCTAGCCAAGACGGGATGAGATAGGACATAAAAGTGAAATGAAAATTTTAGTCCCGAATTCTGATCTTACTCGACCCGGGCAAGAAAATTACGAAAAAAATTGTAAAAAAATTCAAAAAATTATAAAACCTCTTCCCGGAATTATTTTTGGCCAAAACGGGAAGATATAGACCAAAAAATAGAAAACAAAATTTTAGACCCGAATTCCGTTCATACTCGACCCGGGCACGAAAATTCCGAAAAAGAAAGTAAATAAATTAAAAAAATTATAAAACCTCTTCCCGGCATTATTTCTAGCCAAAACGGGATGAGATAGGACAGAAAAGTGAAAAGAAAATTTTAGTCCCGAATTCTGTTCTTACTCGACCCGAGCAAGAAAATTCCGAAAAAAATTGTAAAAAAATTCAAAAAACTATAAAACCTCTTCCAGGCATTATTTCTAGCCAAAACGGGATGAGATAGGACATAAAAGTGAAAACAAAATTTTAGTCCCGAATTCCGTTCATACTCGACCCGGACAAAAAAATTCCGAAAAAAATAGTAAAAAAATTCAAAAAATTATAAAACCACTTCCCGGCAATATTTTTGGCCAAAACGGAAAGATATAGACCAAAAAATAGAAAAAAAAAAATTTAGACCCGAATTCCGTTCATACTCGACCCGGGCAAGAAAATTCCGAAAAAATAGTAAATAAATTCAAAAAATATAAAACCTCTTCCCACATTATTTCTAGCCAAACGGGATGAGATAGACATAAAAGTGAAAATGAAAATTTTAGTGCTTCGAATTCTATTCTACTCGACCCGGGCAAGAAAAATCGAAAAATAGTAAAAAAATTCCAAAAAAATATAAAACCTCTCCCGGCAATATTTTTAGCCAAAACGGGAAGATATAAACCAAAAAATAGAAAACAAAATTTTAGACCCGTATTCCGTTCATACTCGACCCGGGCAAGAAAATTCCGAAAAAGATAGTAAATAAATTCAAAAAATTATAAAACCTCTTCCCGGCATTATTTCTAACCAAAACGGGATGAGATAGGATATAAAAGTGAAATGAAAATTTTAGACCCGAATTCTGTTCTTACTCGACCCGGGCAAGAAAATTCCGAAAAAAATTGTAAAAAAATTCAAAAAATTATAAAACCTCTCCAGGCATTATTCTAGCCCAAAAACGGGAGCAGATAGACATAAAAAGTGAAAAACAAAATTTTAGTCCCGAATTCCGTTCATACTCGACCCGGACAAAAAAATTCCGAAAAAAATAGTAAAAAAATTCAAAAAATTATAAAACCTCTTCCCGACATTATTTCTAGCCAAAACCGGAAGATATAGACCAAAAAATAGAAAACAAAATTTTAGACCCGAATTCCGTACATAGTCGACCCGGGCAAGAAAATTCCGAAAAAATAGTAAATAAATTCAAAAAAATATAAAACCTCTTCCCGACATTATTTCTAGCCAAAACGGGATGAGATAGGACATAAAAGTGAAATGAAAATTTTAGTCCCGAATTCTATTCTTACTCGACCCGGGCAAGAAAATTCCGAAAAAAATAGTAAAAAAATTCAAAAAAATATAAAACCTCTTCCCGGCAATATTTCTAGCCAAAACGGGAAGATATAGACCAAAAAATAGAAAACTAAATTTTAGTCCCGAATTCCGTTCATACTCGACCCGGGCAAAAAAATTCCGAAAAAGAAAGTAAATAAATTCAAAAAATTATAAAACCACATCCCGGCATTATTTCTAGCCAAAATGGGATGAGATAGGACATAAAAGTGAAAAGAAAATTTTAGTCCCGAATTCTGTTCTTACTCGAACCGGGCAAGAAAATTACGAAAAAAATTGTAAAAAAATTCAAAAAATTATAAAACCTCTTCCCCGAATTATTTATAGCCAAAACTGGAAGATATAGACCAAAAAATAGAAAACAAAATTTTAGACCGGAATTCCGTTCATACTCGACCCGGGCAAGAAAATTCCGAAAAAGATAGTAAATAAATTCAAAAAATTATAAAACCTCTTCCCGGCATTATTTCTAGCCAAAACGGGATGAGATAGGACATAAAAGTGAAAAGAAACTTTAGGGGGGTTTTTTCCCGGAAAAATTCTTGTTCTTATCGACCCGGGCAAGAAAAATGCCGAAATAATGTAAATAAATTCAAAAAAATATAAAACCTCTTCCCGGCATTATTTCTAGCCAAGACGGGATGAGAGAGGACATAAAAGTGAAATGAAAATTTTAGTCCCGAATTCTGATCTTGCTCGACCCGGGCAAGAAAATTACGAAAAAAATTATAAAAAAATTCAAAAAATTATAAAACCTCTTCCCGGAATTATTTTTGCCCAAAACGGGAAGTTATAGACCAAAAAATAGAAAACAAAATTTTAGACCCGAATTCCGTTCATACTCGACCCGGGCAAGAAAATTCCGAAAATATAGTAAATAAATTCAAAAAATTATAAAACCTCTTCCCGGCATTATTTCTAGCCAAAACGGGATGAGATAGGACAGAAAAGTGAAAAGAAAATTTTAGTCCCGAATTCTGTTCATACTCGACCCGGGCAAGAAAATTCCGAAAAAAATAGTAAAAAAATTCAAAAAAATATAAAACCTCTTCCAGGCATTATTTCTAGCCAAAACGGGATGAGATAGGACATAAAAGTGAAAACAAAATTTTAGTCCCGAATTCCGTTCATACTCGACCCGGACAAAAAAATTCCGAAAAAAATAGTAAAAAAATTCAAAAAATTATAAAACCACTTCCCGGCAATATTTTTGGCCAAAACAGGAAGATATAGACCAAAAAATAGAAATCAAAATTTTAGACCCGAATTCCGTTCATAGTCGACACGGGCAAGAAAATTCCGAAAAAATAGTAAATAAATTCAAAAAAATATAAAACCTCTTCCCGACATTATTTCTATCCAAAACGGGATGAGATAGGACATAAAAGTGAAATGAAAATTTTAGTCCCGAATTCTATTCATACTCGACCCGGGCAAGAAAATTCGAATGAAAAAGATAGTAAATAATTCAAAAAAAAATTTATAAAACCTCTTCCCGGCATTATGTTCTTAGCCAAAACGGGATGAGATAGGACATAAAAAGTGAAAAGAAACTTTTTAGTCCCGATTCTGTTTCTTTACTCGAACCCCGGGCAAGGAAAATTCCGAAAAAATAGTAAAATAAAATTCAAAAAATTATAAAACCTCTTCCCGGCATTATTTCTAGCCAAAACGGGATGAGATAGGCCATAAAAGAGAAAAGAAACTTTTAGTCCCGAATTCTGTTCTTACTCGACCCGGGCAAGAAAATTCCGAAAAAAACTGTAAAAAAATTCAAAAAATTATAAAACCTCTTCCAGGCATTATTTCTAGCCAAAACGGGATGAGATAGGACATAAAAGTGAAAACAAAATTTTAGTCCCGAATTCCGTTCATACTCGACCCGGACAAAAAAATTCCGAAAAAAATAGTAAAAAAATTCAAAAAATTATAAAACCACTTCCCGGCAATATTTTTGGCCAAAACAGGAAGATATAGACCAAAAAATAGAAATCAAAATTTTAGACCCGAATTCCGTTCATAGTCGACACGGGCAAGAAAATTCCGAAAAAATAGTAAATAAATTCAAAAAAATATAAAACCTCTTCCCGACATTATTTCTATCCAAAACGGGATGAGATAGGACATAAAAGTGAAATGAAAATTTTAGTCCCGAATTCTATTCTTACTCGACCCGGGCAAGAAAATTTCGAAAAAAATAGTAAATAAATTCAAAAAAATATAAAACCTCTTCCCGACATTATTTCTAGCCAAAACGGGATGAGATAGGACATAAAAGTGAAATGAAAATTTTAGTCCCGAATTCTATTCTTACTCGACCCGGGCAAGAAAATTCCGAAAAAAATAGTAAAAAAATTCAAAAAAATATAAAACCTCTTCCCGGCAATATTTCTCGCCAAAACGGGAAGATATAGACCAAAAAATAGAAAACTAAATTTTAGTCCCGAATTCCGTTCATAGTCGACACGGGCAAGAAAATTCCGAAAAATAGTAAAAAAATTCAAAAAAATATAAAACGTCTTCCCGGCAATATTTCTAGCCAAAACGGGAAGATATAGACCAAAAAATAGAAAACTAAATTTTAGTCCCGAATTCCGTTCATACTCGACCCGGGCAAAAAAATTCCGAAAAAAAAGAAATAAATTCAAAAAATTATTAAAACCACTTCCGGCTATTTCTAGCCAAAACGGGATGAGATAGGACATAAAAGTGAAAAGAAACTTTTAGTCCCGAATTCTGTTCTTACTCGACCCGGGCAAGAAAATTCCGAAAAAAATTGTAAAAAAATTCAAAAAATTATAAAACCTCTTCCAGGCATTATTTCTAGCCAAAACGGGATGAGATAGGACATAAAAGTGAAAACAAATTTTTGTCCCGAATTCCGTTCATACTCGACCCGGACAAAAAAATTCCGAAAAAAATAGTAAAAAAATTCAAAAAATTATAAAACCACTTCCCGGCAATATTTTTGGCCAAAACGGAAAGATATAGACCAAAAAATAGAAAAAAAAAAAATTTAGACCCGAATTCCGTTCATACTCGACCCGGGCAAGAAAATTCCGAAAAAATAGTAAATAAATTCAAAAAAATATAAAACCTCTTCCCGACATTATTTCTAGCCAAAACGGGATGAGATAGGACATAAAAGTGAAAAGAAAATTTTAGTCCCGAATTTTGTTCTTACTCGATCCGGGCAAGAAAATTCCGAAAAAAATTGTAAAAAAATTCAAAAAATTATAAAACCTCTTCCCGACATTATTTTTAGCCAAAACGGGATGAGATAGGCCTATAAAGCGATAACAAAATTTTATTCCCGAATTTCGTTCATACTCGACCCGGACAAGAAAATTCCGAAAAAAATTGTAAAAAAATTCAAAAAATTATAAAACCACTTCCCGGCATTATTTTTAGCCAAAACGGGATGAGATAAACCGAAAAAGTAAAAACAAAATTTTAGTCCCGAATTCCGTTCATACTCGACCCGGACAAGAAAATTCCGAAAAAAATATTAAAAAAATTCAAAACATTATAAAACCTCTTCCCGGCAATATTTCTAGCCATAACGGGAAGATATAGACCAAAAAATAGAAAACAAAATTTTAGACCCGAAGTCCGTTCATACTCGACCCGGGCTAGAAAATTCCGAAAAAGATAGTAAATAAATTCAAAAAATTATAAAACCTCTTCCCGGCATTATTTCTAGCCAAAACGGGATGAGATAGGATATAAAAGTGAAAAGAAAATTTTAGTCCCGAATTCTGTTCTTACTCGACCCGGGTAAGAAAATTCCGAAAAAAATTGTAAAAAAATTCAAAAAATTATAAAACCTCTTCCAGGCATTATTTCTAGCCAAAACGGGATGAGATAGGACATAAAAGTGAAAACAAAATTTTAGTCCCGAATTCTGTTCTTACTAGACCCGGGCAAGAAAATTCCGAAAAAAATTGTAAAAAAATTCAAAAAATTATAAAACCTCTTCCCGGAATTATTTTTAGCCAAAACGGGAAGATGTAAACCAAAAAATAGAAAACAAAATTTTAGACCCGTATTCCGTTCATACTTGACCCGGGCAAGAAAATTCCGAAAAAGATAGTAAATAAATTCAAAAAATTATAAAACCTCTTCCAGGCATTATTTCTAGCCAAAACGGGATGAGATAGGATATAAAAGTGAAAACAAAATTTTAGTCCCGAATTCCGTTCATACTCGACCCGGACAAAAAAATTCCGAAAAAAATAGTAAAAAAATTCAAAAAATTCTAAAACCACTTCCCGGCAATATTTTTGGCCAAAACAGAAAGATATAGACCAAAAAATAGAAAAAAAAATTTTAGACCCGAATTCCGTTCATACTCGACCCGGGCAAGAAAATTCCGAAAAAATAGTAAATAAATTCAAAAAAATATAAAACCTCTTCCCGACATTATTTCTAGCCAAAACGAGATGAGATAGGACATAAAAGTGAAAAGAAAATTTTAGTCCCGAATTTTGTTCTTACTCGATCCGGGCAAGAAAATTCCGAAAAAAATTGTAAAAAAATTCAAAAAATTATAAAACCACTTCCCGGAATTATTTTTAGCCAAAACGGGAAGATATAAACCAAAAAATAGAAAACAAAATTTTAGACCCGAATTCCGTTCATACTCGACCCGGGCAAGAAAATTCCGTAAAAATAGTAAATAAATTCAAAAAAATATAAAACCTCTTCCCGACATTATTTCTAGCCAAAACGAGATGAGATAGGACATAAAAGTGAAAAGAAAATTTTAGTCCCGAATTTTGTTCTTACTCGATCCGGGCAAGAAAATTCCGAAAAAAATTGTAAAAAAATTCAAAAAATTATAAAACCTCTTCCCGGCATTATTTATAGCCAAAACGGGATGAGATAAACCGAAAAAGTAAAAACAAAATTTTAGTCCCGAATTCCGTTCATACTCGACCCGGACAAGAAAATACCGAAAAAAAATAGTAAAAAAATTCAAAAAATTATAAAACCTCTTCCCTGCAATATTTCTAGCCAAAACGGGAAGATATAGACCAAAAAATAGAAAACAAAATTTTAGACCCGAATTCCGTTCATACTCGACCCGGGCAAGAAAATTCCGAAAAAGATAGTAAATAAATTCAAAAAATTATAAAACCTCTTCCCGGCATTATTTCTAGCCAAAACGGGATAAGATAGGACATAAAAGTGAAAAGAAAATTTTAGTCCCGAATTCTGTTCTTACTCGACCCGGGCAAGAAAATTCCGAAAAAAATTGTAAAAAAATTCAAAAAATTATAATACCTCTTCCCGGAATTATTTTTAGCCAAAACGGGAAGATATAAACCAAAAAATAGAAAACAAAATTTTAGACCCGTATTCCGTTCATACTCGACCCGGGCAATAAAATTCCGAAAAAGATAGTAAATAAATTCAAAAAATTATAAAACCTCTTCCCGGCATTATTTCTAACCAAAACGGGATGAGATAGGATATAAAAGTGAAAAGAAAATTTTAGTCCCGAATTCTGTTCTTACTCGACCCGAGCAAGAAAATTCCGAAAAAAATTGTAAAAAAAATTCAAAAAATTATAAAATCTCTTCCCGACATTATTTTTAGCCAAAACGGGATGAGATAGGCCTATAAAGCGAAAACAAAATTTTATTCCCGAATTTCGTTCAAACTCGACCCGGACAAGAAAATTCCGAAAAAAATTGTAAAAAAATTCAAAAAATTATAAAACCTCTTCCCGGCATTATTTTTAGCCAAAACAGGATGAGATAAATCGAAAAAGTAAAAACAAAATTTTAGTCCCGAATTCCGTTCATACTCGTCCCGGACAAGAAAATTCCGAAAAAAATAGTAAAAAAATTCAAAAAATTATAAAACCTCTTCCCGGCAATATTTCTAGCCAAAACGGGAAGATATAGACCAAAAAATAGAAAACAAAATTTTAGACCCGAATTCCGTTCATACTCGACCCGGGCTAGAAAATTCCGAAAAAGATAGTAAATAAATTCAAAAAATTATAAAACCTGTTCACGGCATTATTTCTAGCCAAAACGGGATGAGATAGGACATAAAAGTGAAAAGAAAATTTTAGTCCCGAATTCTGTTCTTACTCGACCCGGGCAAGAAAATTCCGAAAAAAATTGTACAAAAATTCAAAAAATTATAAAACCTCTTGCCGGATTATTTTTAGCCAAAACGGGAAGATATAAACCAAAAAATAGAAAACAAAATTTTAGACCCGTATTCCGTTCATACTCGACCCGGGCAAGAAAATTCCGAAAAAGATAGTAAATAAATTCAAAAAATTATAAAACCTCTTCCCGGCATTATTTCTAGCCAAAACGGGATGAGATAGGATATAAAAGTGAAAAGAAAATTTTAGTCCCGAATTCTGTTCTTACTCGACCCGGGTAAGAAAATTCCGAAAAAAATTGTAAAAAAATTCAAAAAATTATAAAACCTCTTCCAGGCATTATTTCTAGCCAAAACGGGATGAGATAGGACATAAAAGTGAAAACAAAATTTTAGTCCCGAATTCTGTTCTTACTCGACCCGGGCAAGAAATTCCGAAAAAAATTGTAAAAAAATTCAAAAAATTATAAAACCTCTTCCCGGAATTATTTTTAGCCAAAACGGGAAGATATAAACCAAAAAATAGAAAAGAAAATTTTAGTCCCGAATTCTGTTCTTACTCGACCCGGGCAAGAAAATTCCGAAAAAAATTGTAAAAAAATTAAAAAAATTATAAAACCTCTTCCAGGCATTATTTCTAGCCAAAACGGGATGAGATAGGACATAAAAGTGATAACAAAATTTTAGTCCCGAATTCCGTTCATACTCGACCCGGACAAAAAAATTCCGAAAAAAATAGTAAAAAAATTATAAAACCACTTCCCGGCAATATTTTTGGCCAAAACGGAAAGATATAGGCCAAAAAATAGAAAAAAAAAAATTTTAGACCCGAATTCCGTTCATACTCGACCCGGGCAAGAAAATTCCGAAAAAATAGTAAATAAATTCAAAAAAATATAAAACCTCTTCCCGACATTATTTTTAGCCAAAACGGGATGAGATAGGCCTATAAAGCGAAAACAAAATTTTATTCCCGAATTTCGTTCATACTCGACCCGGACAAGAAAATTCCGAAAAAAATTGTAAAAAAATTCAAAAAATTATAAAACCTCTTCCCGGCAATATTTTTAGCCAAAACGGGATTAGATAAACCGAAAAAGTAAAAACAAAATTTTAGTCCCGAATTCCGTTCATACTCGACCCGGACAAGAAAATTCCGAAAAAAATAGTAAAAAAATTCAAAAAATTATAAAACCTCATCCCGGCAATATTTCTAGCCAAAACGGGAAGATATAGACCAAAAAATAGAAAACAAAATTTTAGACCCGAATTCTGTTCATACTCGACCCGGGCAAGAAAATTCCGAAAAAGATAGTAAATAAATTCAAAAAATTATAAAACCTCTTCCCGGCATTATTTCTAGCCAAAACGGGATAAGATAGGACATAAAAGTGAAAAGAAAATTTTAGTCCCGAATTCTGTTCTTACTCGACCCGGGCAAGAAAATTCCGAAAAAAATTGTAAAAAAATTCAAAAAATTATAAAACCTCTTCCCGGAATTATTTTTAGCCAAAACGGGAAGATATAAACCAATAAATAGAAAACAAAATTTTAGACCCGTATTCCGTTCATACTCGACCCGGGCAAGAAAATTCCGAAAAAGATAGTAAATAAATTCAAAAAATTATAAAACGTCTTCCCGGCATTATTTCTAGCCAAAACGGGATGAGATAGGATATAGAAGTGAAAAGAAAATTTTAGTCCCGAATTCTGTTCTTACTCGACCCGGGCAAGAAAATTCCGAAAAAAATTGTAAAAAAATTCAAAAAATTATAAAACCTCTTCCCGGAATTATTTTTAGCCAAAACGGGAAGATATAAACCAAAAAATAGAAAACAAAATTTTAGACCCGTATTCTGTTCATACTCGACCCGGGCAAGAAAATTCCGAAAAAGATAGTAAATAAATTCAAAAAATTATAAAACCTCTTCCCGGCATTATTTCTAGCCAAAACGGGATAAGATAGGACATAAAAGTGAAAAGAAAATTTTAGTCCCGAATTCTGTTCTTACTCGACCCGGGAAAGAAAATTCCGAAAAAAATTGTAAAAAAATTCAAAAAATTATAAAACCTCTTCCCGGAATTATTTTTTGCCAAAACGGGAAGATATAAACCAAAAAATAGAAAACAAAATTTTAGACCCGAATTCCGTTCATACTCAACCCGGACAAGAAAATTCCGAAAATTCCGAAAAAGATAGTAAATAAATTCAAAAAATTATAAAACCTCTTCCCGGCATTATTTCTAGCCAAAACGGGATGAGATAGGACATAAAAGTGAAAAGAAAATTTTAGTCCCGAATTCTGTTCTTACTCAACCCGGGCAAGAAAATTCCGAAAAAAATTGTAAAAAAATTCAAAAAATTATAAAACCTCTTCCAGGCATTATTTTTTGCCAAAACGGGATGAGATTGGACATAAAAGTGAAAACAAAATTTTAGTCCCGAATTCCGTTCATACACGACCCGGACAAAAAAATTCCGAAAAAAATAGTAAAAAAATTCAAAAAATTATAAAACCTCTTCCCAGCAATATTTTTAGCCAAAACGGGAAGATATAGACCCAAAAATAGAAAACAAAATTTTAGACCCGAATTCCGTTCGTACTCGACCCGGACCAGAAAATTCCGAAAAAATAGTAAATAAATTCAAAAAAATATAAAACTTCTTCCCGGTATTATTTCTAGCCAAAACAGTATGAGATAGGACATAAAAGTGAAAAGAAAATTTTAGTCCCGAATTCTGTTCTTACTCGACCCGGGCAAGAAAATTCCGAAAAAAATTGTAAAAAAGTTCAAAAAATTATAAAACCTCTTCCTGGCATTATTTTTAGCCAAAACGGGTTGAAATAGGCCAACAAAGCGAAAACAAAATTTTTGTCCTGAATTCCGCTCATACTCGACCCGGACAAGAAAATTCCGAAAAAAATTGTAAAAAAATTCAAAAATTATAAAACCTCTTCCCAGCATTATATTTTTCCAAAACGGGATGAGATAATCCGAAAAAGTGAAAACAAAATTTTAGTCCCGAATTCCGTTCATACTCGACCCGGACAAGAAAATTCCGAAAAAAATAGTAAAAAAATTCAACAAATTATAAAACCTCTTCCCGGCATTATTTCTAGCCAAAACGGGATGAGATAGGACATAAAAGTGAAAAGAAAATTTTAGTCCCGAATTCTGTTCTTACTTGACCCGAGCAAGAAAATTCCGAAAAAAATTGTAAAAAAATTCAAAAAATTATAAAACCTCTTTCAGGCATTATTTCTAGCCAAAACGGGATGATATAGGACGAAAAAGAGAAAACAAAATTTTAGTGCCGAATTTCGTTCTTGCTCGACCCGGGCAATAGAATTCTGAAAAAATTTGTAAAAAAATTTAAAAAATTCTAAAACCTCTTCCCGGCATTATTTCTAGCCAAAACGGGAATATATAGGCCGAAAAAGATAAAACAAAATTTTAGTCCCGAATTCC
>NW_022155026.1:0-24611 GCF_001633185.2 Quercus lobata | reverse complement strand
AAAAACTTGTAGATGATATATTAAGAGTGCCAAGAAACAAATGGAAAATTCTTTAGAAAGAAAAGAAAAGAAAAGAAAAAAAACTCGGATCAATTTTGTACGAAAATGCCCCCAGGTTAGACTGCTCAAGAATTTTGACCTGAATCAAATTTCGTCATGTGTGCATGAAAATTTGTAGATAGTACAGTAAGACCTCCAAGAAGCAAATGTGACATTATTTAGGAAGAAAAGAGAAAAAGAACTCGTATCAATTTTGTACGAAAATGTCCCTAGGTCAGACTGCTCAAGAATTTTGACTTGAATCAAATTTCGGCGTGTGTGCGTGAAAACTTGTAGACAGCACATTAAAAAGTCGAAGATACAAATGCGAAATTCATTACGAAGAAAAGAAAAAAAAAAAAAAAAAACTCGTATCAATTTTGAAGAAAAATGGCCCTGGGTCAAATTGGTCAACAATTTTCACCTGACTCCAGTATCAGTGTTTTTGCATTACAACTTGTAGATGGCATATATGGTGCTCCAGTAAACAATTGGAAAATTCTTTTGGAAAAAAAAAAAAAACCTCTTGTAATTTTTGTACGAAATTGCCCCTCGGTCAGACTGGCCATGAATTTTGACTGGAATCAAATGTCGGCATGTGTGCATAAAAACTTGTAGATGATATATGAAGAGTGCCAAGAAACAAATGGAAAATTCTTTAGAAAGAAAAGAAAAGAAAAGAAACAAAACTCGTATCAATTTTGTACGAAAATGCCCCTCGTTTAGACAGGTCACGAATTTTGACCTCTATTAAATGTTGGCGTGTGTGCATGAAAACTTGTAGACAGCACATTAAAGCGTCGAAGAAACAAATGCAAAATTCACAGGAAAAAAAAAAAACCGTATCAATTTTGAACGAAAATGCCCTTGTTTAATTGGTCAAGAATTTTGACCTGGATCAAATATTGGTGTTTTTGGATGAAAACTTGTAGATAGCATATATAGAGCTCCAAGAAACAAATGGAAAATTCTTTAAAAAAAAGAAAAAAAACTCGGATCAATTTTGTACGAAAATGCCCCCAGGTTAGACTGCTCAAGAATTTTGACCGGAATCAAATGTCGGCATGTGTGCATAAAAACTTGTAGATGATATATTAAGAGTGCCAAGAAACAAATGGAAAATTCTTTAGAAAGAAAAGAAAAGAAAAGAAAAAAAACTCAGATCAATTTTGGACGAAAATGCCACTAGGTTAGACTGCTCAAGAATTTTGACCGGAATCAAATGTCGGCATGTGTGCATAAAAACTTGTAGATGATATATTAAGAGTGCCAAGAAACAAATGGAAAATTCTTTAGAAAGAAAAGAAAAGAAAAGAAAAAAAACTCGGATCAATTTTGTACGAAAATGCCCCCAGGTTAGACTGCTCAAGAATTTTGACCTGAATCAAATTTCGTCATGTGTGCATGAAAATTTGTAGATAGTACAGTAAGACCTCCAAGAAGCAAATGTGACATTATTTAGGAAGAAAAGAGAAAAAGAACTCGTATCAATTATGTACGAAAATGTCCCTAGGTCAGACTGCTGAAGAATTTTGACTTGAATCAAATTTCGGCGTGTGTGCGTGAAAACTTGTAGACAGCACATTAAAAAGTCGACGATACAAATGCAAAATTCATTACGAAGAAAGGAAAAAAAAAAAAAACTCGTATCAATTTTGAAGAAAAATGGCCCAGGGTCAAATTGGTCAACAATTTTCACCTGACTCCAGTATCAGTGTTTTTGCATTACAACTTGTAGATGGCATATATGGTGCTCCAGTAAACAATTGGAAAATTCTTTTGGAAAAAAAAAAAAAACCTCTTGTAATTTTTGTACGAAATTGCCCCTCGGTCAGACTGGCCATGAATTTTGACTGGAATCAAATGTCGGCATGTGTGCATAAAAACTTGTAGATGATATATTAAGAGTGTCAAGAAACAAATGGAAAATTCTTTAGAAAGAAAAGAAAAGAAAAGAAACAAAACTCGTATCAATTTTGTACGAAAATGCCCCTCGTTTAGACAGGTCACGAATTTTGACCTCTATCAAATGTTGGCGTGTGTGCATGAAAACTTGTAGACAGCACATTAAAACGTCGAAGAAACAAATGCAAATTCACAGGAAAAAAAAAAAAAACCGTATCAATTTTGAACGAAAATGCCCTTGTTTAATTGGTCAAGAATTTTGACCTGAATCAAATATTGGTGTTTTTGGGAGAAAACTTGTAGATAGCATATATAGAGCTCCAAGAAACAAATGGAAAATTCTTTAAAAAAAAAAAAAAAAACTCGGGTCAATTTTGTACGAAAATGCCCCCAGGTTAGACTGCTCAAGAATTTTGACCTGAATCAAATTTCGTCATGTGTGCATGAAAATTTGTAGATAGTACAGTAAGACCTCCAAGAAGCAAATGTGACATTATTTAGGAAGAAAAGAGAAAAAGAACTCGTATCAATTTTGTACGAAAATGTCCCTAGGTCAGACTGCTCAAGAATTTTGACTTGAATCAAATTTCGGCGTGTGTGCGTGAAAACTTGTAGACAGCACATTAAAAAGTCGAAGATACAAATGCAAAATTCATTACGAAGAAAAGAAAAAAAAAAAAAAAACTCGTATCAATTTTGAAGAAAAATGGCCCTGGGTCAAATTGGTCAACAATTTTCACCTGACTCCAGTATCAGTGTTTTTGCATTACAACTTGTAGATGGCATATATGGTGCTCCAGTAAACAATTGGAAAATTCCTTTGGAAAAAAAAAAAAAACCTCTTGTAATTTTTGTACGAAATTGCCCCTCGGTCAGACTGGCCATGAATTTTGACTGGAATCAAATGTCGGCATGTGTGCATAAAAACTTGTAGATGATATATTAAGAGTGCCAAGAAACAAATGGAAAATTCTTTAGAAAGAAAAGAAAAGAAAAGAAACAAAACTCGTATCAATTTTGTACGAAAATGCCCCTCGTTTAGACAGGTCACGAATTTTGACCTCTATTAAATGTTGGCGTGTGTGCATGAAAACTTGTAGACAGCACATTAAAGCGTCGAAGAAACAAATGCAAAATTCACAGGAAAAAAAAAAAACCGTATCAATTTTGAACGAAAATGCCCTTGTTTAATTGGTCAAGAATTTTGACCTGGATCAAATATTGGTGTTTTTGGATGAAAACTTGTAGATAGCATATATAGAGCTCCAAGAAACAAATGGAAAATTCTTTAAAAAAAAGAAAAAAAACTCGGATCAATTTTGTACGAAAATGCCCCCAGGTTAGACTGCTCAAGAATTTTGACCGGAATCAAATGTCGGCATGTGTGCATAAAAACTTGTAGATGATATATTAAGAGTGCCAAGAAACAAATGGAAAATTCTTTAGAAAGAAAAGAAAAGAAAAGAAAAAAAACTCGGATCAATTTTGTACGAAAATGCCACCAGGTTAGACTGCTCAAGAATTTTGACCGGAATCAAATGTCGGCAT
This sequence comes from Quercus lobata, assembly GCF_001633185.2. Lineage (NCBI taxonomy): Eukaryota > Viridiplantae > Streptophyta > Magnoliopsida > Fagales > Fagaceae > Quercus > Quercus lobata. Next base: position 21,119 of record NW_022155026.1, on the reverse strand, counting down.
GTGTGCATAAAAACTTGTAGATGATATATTAAGAGTGCCAAGAAACAAATGGAAAATTCTTTAGATAGAAAAGAAAAGAAAAGAAAAAAAACTCGGATCAATTTTGTACGAAAATGCCCTCAGGTTAGACTGCTCAAGAATTTTGACCTGAATCAAATTTCGTCATGTGTGCATGAAAATTTGTAGATAGTACAGTAAGACCTCCAAGAAGCAAATGTGACATTATGTAGGAAGAAAAGAGAAAAAGAACTCGTATCAATTATGTACGAAAATGTCCTTAGGTCAGACTGCTGAAGAATTTTGACTTGAATCAAATTTCGGCGTGTGTGCATGAAAACTTGTAGACAGCACATTAAAAAGTCGACGATACAAATGCAAAATTCATTACGAAGAAAGGAAAAAAAAAAAAAAACTCGTATCAATTTTGAAGAAAAATGGCTCAGGGTCAAATTGGTCAACAATTTTCACCTGACTCCAGTATCAGTGTTTTTGCATTACAACTTGTAGATGGCATATATGGTGCTCCAGTAAACAATTGGAAAATTCTTTTGGAAAAAAAAAAAAAAACCTCTTGTAATTTTTGTACGAAATTGCCCCTCGGTCAGACTGGCCATGAATTTTGACTGGAATCAAATGTCGGCATGTGTGCATAAAAACTGGTAGATGATATATTAAGAGTGTCAAGAAACAAATGGAAAATTCTTTAGAAAGAAAAGAAAGGAAAAGAAACAAAACTCGTATCAATTTTGTACGAAAATGCCCCTCGTTTAGACAGGTCACGAATTTTGACCTCTATCAAATGTTGGCGTGTGTGCATGAAAACTTGTAGACAGCACATTAAAGCGTCGAAGAAACAAATGCAAAATTCACAGGAAAAAAAAAAACCGTATCAATTTTGAACGAAAATGCCCTTGTTTAATTGGTCAAGAATTTTGACCTGAATCAAATATTGGTGTTTTTGGATGAAAACTTGTAGATAGCATATATAGAGCTCCAAGAAACAAATGGAAAATTCTTTAAAAAAAAAAAAAAAAACTCGGATCAATTTTGTACGAAAATGCCCCCAGGTTAGACTGCTCAAGAATTTTGACCGGAATCAAATGTCGGCATGTGTGCATAAAAACTTGTAGATGATATATTAAGAGTGCCAAGAAACAAATGGAAAATTCTTTAGAAAGAAAAGAAAAGAAAAGAAAAAAAACTCGGATCAATTTTGTACGAAAATGCCACCAGGTTAGACTGCTCAAGAATTTTGACCGGAATCAAATGTCGGCATGTGTGCATAAAAACTTGTAGATGATATATTAAGAGTGCCAAGAAACAAATGGAAAATTCTTTAGAAAGAAAAGAAAAGAAAAGAAAAAAAACTCGGATCAATTTTGTACGAAAATGCCCCCAGGTTAGACTGCTCAAGAATTTTGACCTGAATCAAATTTCGTAATGTGTGCATGAAAATTTGTAGATAGTACCGTAAGACCTCCAAGAAGCAAATGTGACATTATTTAGGAAGAAAAGAGAAAAAGAACTCGTATCAATTTTGTACGAAAATGTCCCTAGGTCAGACTGCTCAAGAATTTTGACTTGAATCAAATTTCGGCGTGTGTGCGTGAAAACTTGTAGACAGCACATTAAAAAGTCGAAGATACAAATGCAAAATTCATTACGAAGAAAAGGAAAAAAAAAAAAAAAACTCGTATCAATTTTGAAGAAAAATGGCCCTGGGTCAAATTGGTCAACAATTTTCACCTGACTCCAGTATCAGTGTTTTTGCATTACAACTTGTAGATGGCATATATGGTGCTCCAGTAAACAATTGGAAAATTCCTTTGGAAAAAAAAAAAAACCTCTTGTAATTTTTGTACGAAATTGCCCATCGGTCAGACTGGCCATGAATTTTGACTGGAATCAAATGTCGGCATGTGTGCATAAAAACTTGTAGATGATATATTAAGAGTGCCAAGAAACAAATGGAAAATTCTTTAGAAAGAAAAGAAAAGAAAAGAAACAAAACTCGTATCAATTTTGTACGAAAATGCCCCTCGTTTAGACAGGTCACGAATTTTGACCTCTATCAAATGTTGGCGTGTGTGCATGAAAACTTGTAGACAGCACATTAAAGCGTCGAAGAAACAAATGCAAAATTCACAGGAAAAAAAAAAACCGTATCAATTTTGAACGAAAATGCCCTTGTTTAAGTGGTCAAGAATTTTGACCTGAATCAAATATTGGTGTTTTTGGATGAAAACTTGTAGATAGCATATATAGAGCTCCAAGAAACAAATGGAAAATTCTTTAAAAAAAAAAAAAAAAAACTCGGATCAATTTTGTACGAAAATGCCCCCAGGTTAAACTGCTCAAGAATTTTGACCGGAATCAAATGTCGGCATGTGTGCATAAAAACTTGTAGATGATATATTAAGAGTGCCAAGAAACAAATGGAAAATTCTTTAGAAAGAAAAGAAAAGAAAAGAAACAAAACTCGTATCAATTTTGTACGAAAATGCCCCTCGTTTAGACAGGTCACGAATTTTGACCTCAATCAAATGTTGGCGTGCGTGCATGAAAACTTGTAGACAGCACATTAAAGCGTCGAAGAAACAAATGCAAAATTCACAGGAAAATAAAAAAACCGTATCAATTTTGAACGAAAATGCCCTTGTTTAATTGGTCAAGAATTTTGACTTGAATCAAATATTGGTGTTTTTGGATGAAAACTTGTACATCACATATATAGAGCTCCAAGAAACAAATGGAAAATTCTATAAAAAAAAAAAAAAAAAAAAAAACTCATATCAATTTTGGACGAAAATGCCCCCAGGTTAGATTGCTCAAGAATTTTGACCTGAATCAAATTTTGTCAGGTGTGCATGAAAATTTGTAGATAGCACAGTAAGACCTCCAAGAAGCAAATGTGACATTATTTAGGAAGAAAAGAGAAAAAGAACTCGTATCAATTATGTACGAAAATGTCCCTAGGTCAGACTGCTGAAGAATTTTGACTTGAATCAAATTTCGGCGTGTGTGCGTGAAAACTTGTAGACAGCACATTAAAAAGTCGACGATACAAATGCAAAATTCATTACGAAGAAAGGAAAAAAAAAAAAAACTCGTATCAATTTTGAAGAAAAATGGCCCAGGGTCAAATTGCTCAACAATTTTCACCTGACTCCAGTATCAGTGTTTTTGCATTACAACTTGTAGATGGCATATATGGTGCTCCAGTAAACAATTGGAAAATTCTTTTGGAAAAAAAAAAAAAACCTCTTGTAATTTTTGTACGAAATTGCCCCTCGGTCAGACTGGCCATGAATTTTGACTGGAATCAAATGTCGGCATGTGTGCATAAAAACTGGTAGATGATATATTAAGAGTGTCAAGAAACAAATGGAAAATTCTTTAGAAAGAAAAGAAAAGAAAAGAAACAAAACTCGTATCAATTTTGTACGAAAATGCCCCTCGTTTAGACAGGTCACGAATTTTGACCTCTATCAAATGTTGGCGTGTGTGCATGAAAACTTGTAGACAGCACATTAAAGCGTCGAAGAAACAAATGCAAAATTCACAGGAAAAAAAAAAAACCGTATCAATTTTGAACGAAAATGCCCTTGTTTAATTGGTCAAGAATTTTGACCTGAATCAAATATTGGTGTTTTTGGATGAAAACTTGTAGATAGCATATATAGAGCTCCAAGAAACAAATGGAAAATTCTTTAAAAAAAAAAAAAAAAACTCGGATCAATTTTGTACGAAAATGCCCCCAGGTTAAACTGCTCAAGAATTTTGACCGGAATCAAATGTCGGCATGTGGTGCATAAAACTTGTAGATGATATATTAAGAGTGCCAAGAAACAAATGGAAATTCTTTAGAAAGAAAAGAAAAGAAAAGAAACAAAACTCGTATCAATTTGTACGAAAATGCCCTCGTTTAGACAGGTCACGAATTTTGACCTCAATCAAATGTTGGCGTGCATGCATGAAAACTTGTAGACAGCACATTAAAGCGTCGAAGAAACAAATCAAAATCACAGGAAAATAAAAAAACCGTATCAATTTTGAACGAAAATGCCTTGTTTAATTGGTCAAGAATTTTTTGACTTGAATCAATATGTTGGTGTTTTTGATGAAAACTTGTACATCACATATATAGAGCTCCAAAAACAAATGGGAAAATTCTATATTTAAAAAAAAAAAAAAAAAAAAAAAAAAAACTCATATCAATTTTGGACGAAAATGCCCCCAGGTTAGATTGCTCAAGAATTTTGACCTGAATCAAATTTTGTCAGGTGTGCATGAAAATTTGTAGATAGCACAGTAAGACCTCCAAGAAGCAAATGTGACATTATTTAGGAAGAAAAGAGAAAAAGAACTCGTATCAATTATGTACGAAAATGTCCCTAGGTCAGACTGCTGAAGAATTTTGACTTGAATCAAATTTCGGCGTGTGTGCGTGAAAACTTGTAGACAGCACATTAAAAAGTCGACGATACAAATGCAAAATTCATTACGAAGAAAGGAAAAAAAAAAAAAACTCGTATCAATTTTGAAGAAAAATGGCCCAGGGTCAAATTGGTCAACAATTTTCACCTGACTCCAGTATCAGTGTTTTTGCATTACAACTTGTAGATGGCATATATGGTGCTCCAGTAAACAATTGGAAAATTCTTTTGGAAAAAAAAAAAAAACCTCTTGTAATTTTTGTACGAAATTGCCCCTCGGTCAGACTGGCCATGAATTTTGACTGGAATCAAATGTCGGCATGTGTGCATAAAAACTGGTAGATGATATATTAAGAGTGTCAAGAAACAAATGGAAAATTCTTTAGAAAGAAAAGAAAAGAAAAGAAACAAAACTCGTATCAATTTTGTACGAAAATGCCCCTCGTTTAGACAGGTCACGAATTTTGACCTCTATCAAATGTTGGCGTGTGTGCATGAAAACTTGTAGACAGCACATTAAAGCGTCGAAGAAACAAATGCAAAATTCACAGGAAAAAAAAAAACCGTATCAATTTTGAACGAAAATGCCCTTGTTTAATTGGTCAAGAATTTTGACCTGAATCAAATATTGGTGTTTTTGGATGAAAACTTGTAGATAGCATATATAGAGCTCCAAGAAACAAATGGAAAATTCTTTAAAAAAAAAAAAAAAAAATGCTCAAGAATTTTGACCGGAATCAACTGTCGGCATGTGTGCATAAAAACTTGTGGATGATATATTAAGAGTGCCAAGAAACAAATGGAAAATTCTTTAGAAAGAAAAGAAAAGAAAAGAAACAAAACTCGTATCAATTTTGTACGAAAATGCCCCTCGTTTAGACAGGTCACGAATTTTGACCTCTATCAAATGTTGGCGTGTGTCATAAAAACTGGTAGATGATATATTAAGAGTGTCAAGAAACAAATGGAAAATTCTTTAGAAAGAAAAGAAAAGAAAAGAAACAAAACTCGTATCAATTTTGTACGAAAATGCCCCTCGTTTAGACAGGTCACGAATTTTGACCTCTATCAAATGTTGGCGTGTGTGCATGAAAACTTGTAGACAGCACATTAAAGCGTCGAAGAAACAAATGCAAAATTCACAGGAAAAAAAAAAACCGAATCAATTTTGAACGAAAATGCCCTTGTTAAATGTCAAAAATTTGACTTGAATCAAATATTGTGTTTTTGGATGAAAAACTGTACATCACATATATAGAGCTCCAAGAAACAAATGGAAAATTCTATAAAAAAAAAAAAAAAAAAAAACTCATATCAATTTTGGACGAAAATGCCCCCAGGTTAGATTGCTCAAGAATTTTGACCTGAATCAAATTTTGTCAGGTGTGCATGAAAATTTGTAGATAGCACAGTAAGACCTCCAAGAAGCAAATGTGACATTATTTAGGAAGAAAAGAGAAAAAGAACTCGTATCAATTATGTACGAAAATGTCCCTAGGTCAGACTGCTGAAGAATTTTGACTTGAATCAAATTTCGGCGTGTGTGCGTGAAAACTTGTAGACAGCACATTAAAAAGTCGACGATACAAATGCAAAATTCATTACGAAGAAAGGAAAAAAAAAAAAAACTCGTATCAATTTTGAAGAAAAATGGCCCAGGGTCAAATTGGTCAACAATTTTCACCTGACTCCAGTATCAGTGTTTTTGCATTACAACTTGTAGATGGCATATATGGTGCTCCAGTAAACAATTGGAAAATTCTTTTGGAAAAAAAAAAAAAACCTCTTGTAATTTTTGTACGAAATTGCCCCTCGGTCAGACTGGCCATGAATTTTGACTGGAATCAAATGTCGGCATGTGTGCATAAAAACTGGTAGATGATATATTAAGAGTGCCAAGAAACAAATGGAAAATTCTTTAGAAAGAAAGAAAAGAAAAGAAACAAAACTCGTATCAATTTTGTACGAAAATGCCCCTCGTTTAGACAGGTCACGAATTTTGACCTCTATCAAATGTTGGCGTGTGTGCATGAAAACTTGTAGACAGCACATTAAAGCGTCGAAGAAACAAATGCAAAATTCACAGGAAAAAAAAAAAACCGTATCAATTTTGAACGAAAATGCCCTTGTTTAATTGGTCAAGAATTTTGACCTGAATCAAATATTGGTGTTTTTGGATGAAAACTTGTAGATAGCATATATAGAGCTCCAAGAAACAAATGGAAAATTCTTTAAAAAAAAAGAAAAAAAACTCGGATCAATTTTGTACGAAAATGCCCCCAGGTTAGACTGCTCAAGAATTTTGACCGGAATCAAATGTCGGCATGTGTGCATAAAAACTTGTAGATGATATATTAAGAGTGCCAAGAAACAAATGGAAAATTCTTTAGAAAGAAAAGAAAAGAAAAGAAAAAAAACTCGGATCAATTTTGTACGAAAATGCCACCAGGTTAGACTGCTCAAGAATTTTGACCGGAATCAAATGTCGGCATGTGTGCATAAAAACTTGTAGATGATATATTAAGAGTGCCAAGAAACAAATGGAAAATTCTTTAGAAAGAAAAGAAAAGAAAAGAAACAAAACTCGTATCAATTTTGTACGAAAATGCCCCTCGTTTAGACAGGTCACGAATTTTGACCTCTATCAAATGTTGGCGTGTGTGCATGAAAACTTGTAGACAGCACATTAAAGCGTCGAAGAAACAAATGCAAAATTCACAGGAAAAAAAAAAAAACCGTATCAATTTTGAACGAAAATGCCCTTGTTTAATTGGTCAAGAATTTTGACCTGAATCAAATATTGGTGTTTTTGGATGAAAACTTGTAGATAGCATATATAGAGCTCCAAGAAACAAATGGAAAATTCTTTAAAAAAAAAAAAAAAAACTCGGATCAATTTTGTACGAAAATGCCCCCAGGTTAGACTGCTCAAGAATTTTGACCGGAATCAAATGTCGGCATGTGTGCATAAAAACTTGTGGATGATATATTAAGAGTGCCAAGAAACAAATGGAAAATTCTTTAGAAAGAAAAGAAAAGAAAAGAAAAAAAACTCGGATCAATTTTGGACGAAAATGCCACCAGTTTAGACTGCTCAAGAATTTTGACCGGAATCAAATGTCGGCATGTGTGCATAAAAACTTGTAGATGATATATTAAGAGTGCCAAGAAACAAATGGAAAATTCTTTAGAAAGAAAAGAAAAGAAAAGAAAAAAAACTCGGATCAATTTTGTACGAAAATGCCACCAGGTTAGACTGCTCAAGAATTTTGACCGGAATCAAATGTCGGCATGTGTGCATAAAAACTTGTAGATGATATATTAAGAGTGCCAAGAAACAAATGGAAAATTCTTTAGAAGAAAAGAAAAGAAAAGAAAAAAAACTCGGATCAATTTTGTACGAAAATGCCCCCAGGTTAGACTGCTCAAGAATTTTGACCTGAATCAAATTTCGTCATGTGTGCATGAAAATTTGTAGATAGTACAGTAAGACCTCCAAGAAGCAAATGTGACATTATTTAGGAAGAAAAGAGAAAAAGAACTCGTATCAATTTTGTACGAAAATGTCCCTTAGGTCAGACTGCTGAAGAATTTTGACTTGAATCAAATTTCGGCGTGTGTGCGTGAAAACTTGTAGACAGCACATTAAAAAGTCGAAGATACAAATGCAAAATTCATTACGAAGAAAAGGAAAAAAAAAAAAAAACTCGTATCAATTTTGAAGAAAAATGGCCCAGGGTCAAATTGGTCAACAATTTTCACCTGACTCCAGTATCAGTGTTTTTGCATTACAACTTGTAGATGGCATATATGGTGCTCCAGTAAACAATTGGAAAATTCTTTTGGAAAAAAAAAAAAAAACCTCTTGTAATTTTTGTACGAAATTGCCCCTCGGTCAGACTGGCCATGAATTTTGACTGGAATCAAATGTCGGCATGTGTGCATAAAAACTTGTAGATGATATATTAAGAGTGCCAAGAAACAAATGGAAAATTCTTTAGAAAGAAAAGAAAAGAAAAGAAACAAAACTCGTATCAATTTTGTACGAAAATGCCCCTCGTTTAGACAGGTCACGAATTTTGACCTCTATCAAATGTTGGCGTGTGTGCATGAAAACTTGTAGACAGCACATTAAAGCGTCGAAGAAACAAATGCAAAATTCACAGGAAAAAAAAAAAACCGTATCAATTTTGAACGAAAATGCCCTTGTTTAATTGGTCAAGAATTTTGACCTGAATCAAATATTGGTGTTTTTGGATGAAAACTTGTAGATAGCATATATAGAGCTCCAAGAAACAAATGGAAAATTCTTTAAAAAAAAAAAAAAAAACTCGGATCAATTTTGTACGAAAATGCCCCCAGGTTAGACTGCTCAAGAATTTTGACCGGAATCAAATGTCGGCATGTGTGCATAAAAACTTGTAGATGATATATTAAGAGTGCCAAGAAACAAATGGAAAATTCTTTAGAAAGAAAAGAAAAGAAAAGAAAAAAAACTCGGATCAATTTTGTACGAAAATGCCACCAGGTTAGACTGCTCAAGAATTTTGACCGGAATCAAATGTCGGCATGTGTGCATAAAAACTTGTAGATGATATATTAAGAGTGCCAAGAAACAAATGGAAAATTCTTTAGAAAGAAAAGAAAAGAAAAGAAAAAAAACTCGGATCAATTTTGTACGAAAATGCCCCCAGGTTAGACTGCTCAAGAATTTTGACCTGAATCAAATTTCGTCATGTGTGCATGAAAATTTGTAGATAGTACAGTAAGACCTCCAAGAAGCAAATGTGACATTATTTAGGAAGAAAAGAGAAAAAGAACTCGTATCAATTTTGTACGAAAATGTCCCTAGGTCAGACTGCTCAAGAATTTTGACTTGAATCAAATTTCGGCGTGTGTGCGTGAAAACTTGTAGACAGCACATTAAAAAGTCGAAGATACAAATGCAAAATTCATTACGAAGAAAAGAAAAAAAAAAAAAAAAAACTCGTATCAATTTTGAAGAAAAATGGCCCTGGGTCAAATTGGTCAACAATTTTCACCTGACTCCAGTATCAGTGTTTTTGCATTACAACTTGTAGATGGCATATATGGTGCTCCAGTAAACAATTGGAAAATTCTTTTGGAAAAAAAAAAAAAACCTCTTGTAATTTTTGTACGAAATTGCCCCTCGGTCAGACTGGCCATGAATTTTGACTGGAATCAAATGTCGGCATGTGTGCATAAAAACTTGTAGATGATATATTAAGAGTGCCAAGAAACAAATGGAAAATTCTTTAGAAAGAAAAGAAAAGAAAAGAAACAAAACTCGTATCAATTTTGTACGAAAATGCCCCTCGTTTAGACAGGTCACGAATTTTGACCTCTATCAAATGTTGGCGTGTGTGCATGAAAACTTGTAGACAGCACATTAAAGCGTCGAAGAAACAAATGCAAAATTCACAGGAAAAAAAAAAAACCGTATCAATTTTGAACGAAAATGCCCTTGTTTAATTGGTCAAGAATTTTGACTTGAATCAAATATTGGTGTTTTTGGATGAAAACTTGTACATCACATATATAGAGCTCCAAGAAACAAATGGAAAATTCTATAAAAAAAAAAAAAAAAAAACTCATATCAATTTTGGACGAAAATGCCCCCAGGTTAGATTGCTCAAGAATTTTGACCTGAATCAAATTTTGTCAGGTGTGCATGAAAATTTGTAGATAGCACAGTAAGACCTCCAAGAAGCAAATGTGACATTATTTAGGAAGAAAAGAGAAAAAGAACTCGTATCAATTATGTACGAAAATGTCCCTAGGTCAGACTGCTGAAGAATTTTGACTTGAATCAAATTTCGGCGTGTGTGCGTGAAAACTTGTAGACAGCACATTAAAAAGTCGACGATACAAATGCAAAATTCATTACGAAGAAAGGAAAAAAAAAAAAAACTCGTATCAATTTTGAAGAAAAATGGCCCAGGGTCAAATTGCTCAACAATTTTCACCTGACTCCAGTATCAGTGTTTTTGCATTACAACTTGTAGATGGCATATATGGTGCTCCAGTAAACAATTGGAAAATTCTTTTGGAAAAAAAAAAAAAACCTCTTGTAATTTTTGTACGAAATTGCCCCTCGGTCAGACTGGCCATGAATTTTGACTGGAATCAAATGTCGGCATGTGTGCATAAAAACTTGTAGATGATATATTAAGAGTGCCAAGAAACAAATGGAAAATTCTTTAGAAAGAAAAGAAAAGAAAAGAAACAAAACTCGTATCAATTTTGTACGAAAATGCCCCTCGTTTAGACAGGTCACGAATTTTGACCTCTATCAAATGTTGGCGTGTGTGCATGAAAACTTGTAGACAGCACATTAAAGCGTCGAAGAAACAAATGCAAAATTCACAGGAAAAAAAAAAAACCGTATCAATTTTGAACGAAAATGCCCTTGTTTAATTGGTCAAGAATTTTGACCTGAATCAAATATTGGTGTTTTTGGATGAAAACTTGTAGATAGCATATATAGAGCTCCAAGAAACAAATGGAAAATTCTTTAAAAAAAAAAAAAAAACTCGGATCAATTTTGTACGAAAATGCCCCCAGGTTAGACTGCTCAAGAATTTTGACCGGAATCAAATGTCGGCATGTGTGCATAAAAACTTGTAGATGATATATTAAGAGTGCCAAGAAACAAATGGAAAATTCTTTAGAAAGAAAAGAAAAGAAAAGAAAAAAAACTCGGATCAATTTTGGACGAAAATGCCACCAGGTTAGACTGCTCAAGAATTTTGACCGGAATCAAATGTCGGCATGTGTGCATAAAAACTTGTAGATGATATATTAAGAGTGCCAAGAAACAAATGGAAAATTCTTTAGAAAGAAAAGAAAAGAAAAGAAAAAAAACTCGGATCAATTTTGTACGAAAATGCCCCCAGGTTAGACTGCTCAAGAATTTTGACCTGAATCAAATTTCGTCATGTGTGCATGAAAATTTGTAGATAGTACAGTAAGACCTCCAAGAAGCAAATGTGACATTATTTAGGAAGAAAAGAGAAAAAGAACTCGTATCAATTTTGTACGAAAATGTCCCTAGGTCAGACTGCTCAAGAATTTTGACTTGAATCAAATTTCGGCGTGTGTGCGTGAAAACTTGTAGACAGCACATTAAAAAGTCGAAGATACAAATGCAAAATTCATTACGAAGAAAAGGAAAAAAAAAAAAAAAACTCGTATCAATTTTGAAGAAAAATGGCCCTGGGTCAAATTGGTCAACAATTTTCACCTGACTCCAGTATCAGTGTTTTTGCATTACAACTTGTAGATGGCATATATGGTGCTCCAGTAAACAATTGGAAAATTCCTTTGGAAAAAAAAAAAAAAACCTCTTGTAATTTTTGTACGAAATTGCCCCTCGGTCAAACTGGCCATGAATTTTGACTGGAATCAAATGTCGGCATGTGTGCATAAAAACTTGTAGATGATATATTAAGAGTGCCAAGAAACAAATGGAAAATTCTTTAGAAAGAAAAGAAAAGAAAAGAAACAAAACTCGTATCAATTTTGTACGAAAATGCCCCTCGTTTAGACAGGTCACGAATTTTGACCTCTATCAAATGTTGGCGTGCGTGCATGAAAACTTGTAGACAGCACATTAAAGCGTCGAAGAAACAAATGCAAAATTCACAGGAAAAAAAAAAAACCGTATCAATTTTGAACGAAAATGCCCTTGTTTAATTGGTCAAGAATTTTGACTTGAATCAAATATTGGTGTTTTTGGATGAAAACTTGTACATCACATATATAGAGCTCCAAGAAACAAATGGAAAATTCTATAAAAAAAAAAAAAAAAAACTCATATCAATTTTGGACGAAAATGCCCCCAGGTTAGATTGCTCAAGAATTTTGACCTGAATCAAATTTTGTCAGGTGTGCATGAAAATTTGTAGATAGCACAGTAAGACCTCCAAGAAGCAAATGTGACATTATTTAGGAAGAAAAGAGAAAAAGAACTCGTATCAATTATGTACGAAAATGTCCCTAGGTCAGACTGCTGAAGAATTTTGACTTGAATCAAATTTCGGCGTGTGTGCGTGAAAACTTGTAGACAGCACATTAAAAAGTCGAAGATACAAATGCAAAATTCATTACGAAGAAAAGAAAAAAAAAAAAAAACTCGTATCAATTTTGAAGAAAAATGGCCCTGGGTCAAATTGGTCAACAATTTTCACCTGACTCCAGTATCAGTGTTTTTGCATTACAACTTGTAGATGGCATATATGGTGCTCCAGTAAACAATTGGAAAATTCTTTTGGAAAAAAAAAAAAAACCTCTTGTAATTTTTGTACGAAATTGCCCCTCGGTCAGACTGGCCATGAATTTTGACTGGAATCAAATGTCGGCATGTGTGCATAAAAACTTGTAGATGATATATGAAGAGTGCCAAGAAACAAATGGAAAATTCTTTAGAAAGAAAAGAAAAGAAAAGAAACAAAACTCGTATCAATTTTGTACGAAAATGCCCCTCGTTTAGACAGGTCACGAATTTTGACCTCTATTAAATGTTGGCGTGTGTGCATGAAAACTTGTAGACAGCACATTAAAGCGTCGAAGAAACAAATGCAAAATTCACAGGAAAAAAAAAAAACCGTATCAATTTTGAACGAAAATGCCCTTGTTTAATTGGTCAAGAATTTTGACCTGGATCAAATATTGGTGTTTTTGGATGAAAACTTGTAGATAGCATATATAGAGCTCCAAGAAACAAATGGAAAATTCTTTAAAAAAAAGAAAAAAAACTCGGATCAATTTTGTACGAAAATGCCCCCAGGTTAGACTGCTCAAGAATTTTGACCGGAATCAAATGTCGGCATGTGTGCATAAAAACTTGTAGATGATATATTAAGAGTGCCAAGAAACAAATGGAAAATTCTTTAGAAAGAAAAGAAAAGAAAAGAAAAAAAACTCGGATCAATTTTGTACGAAAATGCCACCAGGTTAGACTGCTCAAGAATTTTGACCGGAATCAAATGTCGGCATGTGTGCATAAAAACTTGTGGATGATATATTAAGAGTGCCAAGAAACAAATGGAAAATTCTTTAGAAAGAAAAGAAAAGAAAAGAAAAAAAACTCGGATCAATTTTGGACGAAAATGCCACCAGTTTAGACTGCTCAAGAATTTTGACCGGAATCAAATGTCGGCATGTGTGCATAAAAACCTGTAGATGATATATTAAGAGTGCCAAGAAACAAATGGAAAATTCTTTAGAAAGAAAAGAAAAGAAAAGAAAAAAAACTCGGATCAATTTTGTACGAAAATGCCACCAGGTTAGACTGCTCAAGAATTTTGACCTGAATCAAATTCGTCATGTGTGCAATGAAAAATTTGTAGATACGTATCAGTAAGACCTCCCAAGAAGCAATGTGACATTATTTAGGAAGGAAAGAGAAAAAGAAACCGTATCAATTATGTACGAAAATGTCCTTAGGTAGACTGCTGAAGAATTTTTGACTTGAATCAAAATTTCGGGTGTTGTGCGTGAAAACTTGTAGACAGCACATTAAAAAGTCGACTGAATAACAAATGCAAAATTCTTACGTAGAAAGGAAAAAAAAAAAAAACTCGTATCAATTTTGAAGAAAAATGGCCCAGGGTCAAATTGGTCAACAATTTTCACCTGACTCCAGTATCAGTGTTTTTGCATTACAACTTGTAGATGGCATATATTGTGCTCCAGTAAACAATTGGAAAATTCTTTTGGAAAAAAAAAAAAAACCTCTTGTAATTTTTGTACGAAATTGCCCCTCGGTCAGACTGGCCATGAATTTTGACTGGAAACAAATGTCGGCATGTGTGCATAAAAACTGGTAGATGATATATTAAGAGTGTCAAGAAACAAAGGGAAAATTCTTTAGAAAGAAAAGAAAAGAAAAGAAACAAAACTCGTATCAATTTTGTACGAAAATGCCCCTCGTTTAGACAGGTCACGAATTTTGACCTCTATCAAATGTTGGTGTGTGTGCATGAAAACTTGTAGACAGCACATTAAAACGTCGAAGAAACAAATGCAAAATTCACAGGAAAAAAAAAAAAACCGTATCAATTTTGAACGAAAATGCCCTTGTTTAATTGGTCAAGAATTTTGACCTGGATCAAATATTGGTGTTTTTGGATGAAAACTTGTAGATAGCATATATAGAGCTCCAAGAAACAAATGGAAAATTCTTTAAAAAAAAGAAAAAAAACTCGGATCAATTTTGTACGAAAATGCCCCCAGGTTAGACTGCTCAAGAATTTTGACCGGAATCAAATGTCGGCATGTGTGCATAAAAACTTGTAGATGATATATTAAGAGTGCCAAGAAACAAATGGAAAATTCTTTAGAAAGAAAAGAAAAGAAAAGAAAAAAAACTCGGATCAATTTTGTACGAAAATGCCACCAGGTTAGACTGCTCAAGAATTTTGACCGGAATCAAATGTCGGCATGTGTGCATAAAAACTTGTAGATGATATATTAAGAGTGCCAAGAAACAAATGGAAAATTATTTAGAAAGAAAAGAGAAGAAAAGAAAAAAAACTCGGATCAATTTTGTACGAAAATGCCCCCAGGTTAGACTGCTCAAGAATTTTGACCTGAATCAAATTTCGTCATGTGTGCATGAAAATTTGTAGATAGTACAGTAAGACCTCCAAGAAGCAAATGTGACATTATTTAGGAAGAAAAGAGAAAAAGAACTCGTATCAATTTTGTACGAAAATGTCCCTAGGTCAGACTGCTCAAGAATTTTGACTTGAATCAAATTTCGGCGTGTGTGCGTGAAAACTTGTAGACAGCACATTAAAAAGTCGAAGATACAAATGCGAAATTCATTACGAAGAAAAGAAAAAAAAAAAAAAAAAACTCGTATCAATTTTGAAGAAAAATGGCCCTGGGTCAAATTGGTCAACAATTTTCACCTGACTCCAGTATCAGTGTTTTTGCATTACAACTTGTAGATGGCATATATGGTGCTCCAGTAAACAATTGGAAAATTCTTTTGGAAAAAAAAAAAAAACCTCTTGTAATTTTTGTACGAAATTGCCCGTCGGTCAGACTGGCCATGAATTTTGACTGGAATCAAATGTCGGCATGTGTGCATAAAAACTTGTAGATGATATATTAAGAGTGCCATGAAACAAATGGAAAATTCTTTAGAAAGAAAAGAAAAGAAAAGAAACAAAACTCGTATCAATTTTGTACGAAAATGCCCCTCGTTTAGACAGGTCACGAATTTTGACCTCTATCAAATGTTGGCGTGTGTGCATGAAAACTTGTAGACAGCACATTAAAGCGACGAAGAAACAAATACAAAATTCACAGGAAAAAAAAAACCGTATCAATTTTGAACGAAAATGCCCTTGTTTAAGTGGTCAAGAATTTTGACCTGAATCAAATATTGGTGTTTTTGGATGAAAACTTGTAGATAGCATATATAGAGCTCCAAGAAACAAATGGAAAATTCTTTAAAAAAAAAAAAAAAAACTCGATCAATTTTGTACGAAAATGCCCCCAGGTTAGACTGCTTCAAGAATTTTTACCGAATCAAAGTTGGCATGTGTGCATAAAAACTTGTAGATGATATATTAAGAGTGCCAAGAAAACAAATGGAAAATCTTTAGAAAGAAAGAAAAGAAAAAAACAAAACTCGTATCAATTTTTACGAAAATGCCCCTCGTTAGACAGGTCACGAATTTTGACCTCTATCAAATGTTGGCGTGTGTGCATGAAAACTTGTAGACAGCACATTAAAGCGTCGAAGAAACAAATGCAAAATTCACAGGAAAAAAAAAAAACCGTATCAATTTTGAAAGAAAATGCCCTTGTTTAATTGGCCAAGAATTTTGACCTGAATCAAATATTGGTGTTTTTGGATGAAAACTTGTAGATAGCATATATAGAGCTCCAAGAAACAAATGGAAAATTCTTTAAAAAAAAAAAAATAAAACTCGGATCAATTTTGTACGAAAATGTCCCCAGGTTAGACTGCTCAAGAATTTTGACCGGAATCAAATGTCGGCATGTGTGCATAAAAACTTGTAGATGATATATTAAGAGTGCCAAGAAACAAATGGAAAATTCTTTAGAAAGAAAAGAAAAGAAAAGAAAAAAAACTCGGATCAATTTTGTACGAAAATGCCACCAGGTTAGACTGCTCAAGAATTTTGACCGGAATCAAATGTCGGCATGTGTGCATAAAAACTTGTAGATGATATATTAAGAGTGCCAAGAAACAAATGGAAAATTCTTTTAGAAAGAAAAGAGAAGAAAAAAAACTCGGATCAATTTTGTACGAAAATGCCCCCAGGTTAGACTGCTCAAGAATTTTGACCTGAATCAAATTTCGTCAAGTGTGCATGAAAATTTGTAGATAGTACAGTAAGACCTCCAAGAAGCAAATGTGACATTATGTTAGGAAGAAAAGAGAAAAAGAACTCGTATCAATTTTGTACGAAAATGTCCCTAGGTCAGACTGCTCAAGAATTTTGACTTGAATCAAATTTCGGCGTGTGTGCGTGAAAACTTGTAGACAGCACATTAAAAAGTCGAAGATACAAATGCAAAATTCATTACGAAGAAAAGAAAAAAAAAAAAAAAAACTCGTATCAATTTTGAAGAAAAATGGCCCTGGGTCAAATTGGTCAACAATTTTCACCTGACTCCAGTATCAGTGTTTTTGCATTACAACTTGTAGATGGCATATATGGTGCTCCAGTAAACAATTGGAAAATTCTTTTGGAAAAAAAAAAAAAACCTCTTGTAATTTTTGTACGAAATTGCCCCTCGGTCAGACTGGCCATGAATTTTGACTGGAATCAAATGTCGGCATGTGTGCATAAAAACTGGTAGATGATATATTAAGAGTGTCAAGAAACAAATGGAAAATTCTTTAGAAAGAAAAGAAAAGAAAAGAAACAAAACTCGTATCAATTTTGTACGAAAATGCCCCTCGTTTAGACAGGTCACGAATTTTGACCTCTATCAAATGTTGGCGTGTGTGCATGAAAACTTGTAGACAGCACATTAAAGCGTCGAAGAAACAAATGCAAAATTCACAGGAAAAAAAAAAACCGTATCAATTTTGAACGAAAATGCCCTTGTTTAAGTGGTCAAGAATTTTGACCTGAATCAAATATTGGTGTTTTTGGATGAAAACTTGTAGATAGCATATATAGAGCTCCAAGAAACAAATGGAAAATTCTTTAAAAAAAAAAAAAAAAAACTCGGATCAATTTTGTACGAAAATGTCCCCAGGTTAGACTGCTCAAGAATTTTGACCGGAATCAAATGTCGGCATGTGTGCATAAAAACTTGTAGATGATATATTAAGAGTGCCAAGAAACAAATGGAAAATTCTTTAGAAAGAAAAGAAAAGAAAAGAAACAAAACTCGTATCAATTTTGTACGAAAATGCCCCTCGTTTAGACAGGTCACGAATTTTGACCTCTATCAAATGTTGGCGTGTGTGCATGAAAACTTGTAGACAGCACATTAAAGCGTCGAAGAAACAAATGCAAAATTCACAGGAAAAAAAAAAAACCGTATCAATTTTGAACGAAAATGCCCTTGTTTAATTGGTCAAGAATTTTGACCTGAATCAAATATTGGTGTTTTTGGATGAAAACTTGTAGATAGCATATATAGAGCTCCAAGAAACAAATGGAAAATTCTTTAAAAAAAAAAAAAAAAACTCGGATCAATTTTGTACGAAAATGCCCCCAGGTTAGACTGCTCAAGAATTTTGACCGGAATCAAATGTCGGCATGTGTGCATAAAAACTTGTAGATGATATATTAAGAGTGCCAAGAAACAAATGGAAAATTCTTTAGAAAGAAAAGAAAAGAAAAGAAAAAAAACTCGGATCAATTTTGGACGAAAATGCCACCAGGTTAGACTGCTCAAGAATTTTGACCGGAATCAAATGTCGGCATGTGTGCATAAAAACTTGTAGATGATATATTAAGAGTGCCAAGAAACAAATGGAAAATTCTTTAGAAAGAAAAGAAAAGAAAAGAAAAAAAACTCGGATCAATTTTGTACGAAAATGCCCCCAGGTTAGACTGCTCAAGAATTTTGACCTGAATCAAATTTCGTCATGTGTGCATGAAAATTTGTAGATAGTACAGTAAGACCTCCAAGAAGCAAATGTGACATTATTTAGGAAGAAAAGAGAAAAAGAACTCGTATCAATTTTGTACGAAAATGTCCCTAGGTCAGACTGCTCAAGAATTTTGACTTGAATCAAATTTCGGCGTGTGTGCGTGAAAACTTGTAGACAGCACATTAAAAAGTCGAAGATACAAATGCGAAATTCATTACGAAGAAAAGAAAAAAAAAAAAAAAAAACTCGTATCAATTTTGAAGAAAAATGGCCCTGGGTCAAATTGGTCAACAATTTTCACCTGACTCCAGTATCAGTGTTTTTGCATTACAACTTGTAGATGGCATATATGGTGCTCCAGTAAACAATTGGAAAATTCTTTTGGAAAAAAAAAAAAACCTCTTGTAATTTTTGTACGAAATTGCCCCTCGGTCAGACTGGCCATGAATTTTGACTGGAATCAAATGTCGGCATGTGTGCATAAAAACTTGTAGATGATATATTAAGAGTGCCAAGAAACAAATGGAAAATTCTTTAGAAAGAAAAGAAAAGAAAAGAAACAAAACTCGTATCAATTTTGTACGAAAATGCCCCTCGTTTAGACAGGTCACGAATTTTGACCTCTATCAAATGTTGGCGTGTGTGCATGAAAACTTGTAGACAGCACATTAAAGCGTCGAAGAAACAAATGCAAAATTCACAGGAAAAAAAAAAAACCGTATCAATTTTGAACGAAAATGCCCTTGTTTAATTGGTCAAGAATTTTGACCTGAATCAAATATTGGTGTTTTTGGATGAAAACTTGTAGATAGCATATATAGAGCTCCAAGAAACAAATGGAAAATTCTTTAAAAAAAAAAAAAAAAACTCGGATCAATTTTGTACGAAAATGCCCCCAGGTTAGACTGCTCAAGAATTTTGACCGGAATCAAATGTCGGCATGTGTGCATAAAAACTTGTAGATGATATATTAAGAGTGCCAAGAAACAAATGGAAAATTCTTTAGAAAGAAAAGAAAAGAAAAGAAACAAAACTCGTATCAATTTTGTACGAAAATGCCCCTCGTTTAGACAGGTCACGAATTTTGACCTCTATCAAATGTTGGCGTGTGTGCATGAAAACTTGTAGACAGCACATTAAAGCGTCGAAGAAACAAATGCAAAATTCACAGGAAAAAAAAAAAACCGTATCAATTTTGAAAGAAAATGCCCTTGTTTAATTGGCCAAGAATTTTGACCTGAATCAAATATTGGTGTTTTTGGATGAAAACTTGTAGATAGCATATATAGAGCTCCAAGAAACAAATGGAAAATTCTTTAAAAAAAAAAAAATAAAACTCGGATCAATTTTGTACGAAAATGTCCCCAGGTTAGACTGCTCAAGAATTTTGACCGGAATCAAATGTCGGCATGTGTGCATAAAAACTTGTAGATGATATATTAAGAGTGCCAAGAAACAAATGGAAAATTCTTTAGAAAGAAAAGAAAAGAAAAGAAAAAAAACTCGGATCAATTTTGTACGAAAATGCCACCAGGTTAGACTGCTCAAGAATTTTGACCGGAATCAAATGTCGGCATGTGTGCATAAAAACTTGTAGATGATATATTAAGAGTGCCAAGAAACAAATGGAAAATTATTTAGAAAGAAAAGAGAAGAAAAAAAAAAAAACTCGGACCAATTTTGTACGAAAATGCCCCCAGGTTAGACTGCTCAAGAATTTTGACCTGAATCAAATTTCGTCAAGTGTGCATGAAAATATGTAGATAGTACAGTAAGACCTCCAAGAAGCAAATGTGACATTATTTAGGAAGAAAAGAGAAAAAGAACTCGTATCAATTTTGTACGAAAATGTCCCTAGGTCAGACTGCTCAAGAATTTTGACTTGAATCAAATTTCGGCGTGTGTGCGTGAAAACTTATAGACAGCACATTAAAAAGTCGAAGATACAAATGCAGAATTCATTACGAAGAAAAGAAAAAAAAAAAAAAACTCGTATCAATTTTGAAGAAAAATGGCCCTGGGTCAAATTGGTCAACAATTTTCACCTGACTCCAGTATCAGTGTTTTTGCATTACAACTTGTAGATGGCATATATGGTGCTCCAGTAAACAATTGGAAAATTCTTTTGGAAAAAAAAAAAAAACCTCTTGTAATTTTTGTACGAAATTGCCCCTCGGTCAGACTGGCCATGAATTTTGACTGGAATCAAATGTCGGCATGTGTGCATAAAAACTTGTAGATGATATATTAAGAGTGCCAAGAAACAAATGGAAAATTCTTTAGAAAGAAAAGAAAAGAAAAGAAACAAAACTCGTATCAATTTTGTACGAAAATGCCCCTCGTTTAGACAGGTCACGAATTTTGACCTCTATCAAATGTTGGCGTGCGTGCATGAAAACTTGTAGACAGCACATTAAAGCGTCGAAGAAACAAATGCAAAATTCACAGGAAAAAAAAAAAAACCGTATCAATTTTGAACGAAAATGCCCTTGTTTAATTGGTCAAGAATTTTGACCTGAATCAAATATTGGTGTTTTTGGATGAAAACTTGTAGATAGCATATA
>NW_022155025.1:0-24775 GCF_001633185.2 Quercus lobata | reverse complement strand
CGGGTCGAGTATGAACGGAATTCGGGACTAAAATTTTGTTTTTTCTTTTTCGGTTTATCTCATCCCGTTTTGGCTATAAATAATGCCGGGAAGAGGTTTTATAATTTTTTGAATTTTTTTACAATTTTTTTCGGAATTTTCTTGCCCGGATCGAGTAAGAACAAAATTCGGGACTAAAATTTTCTTTTCACTTTTATGTCCTATCTCATCCCGTTTTGGCTAGAAATAATGCCTGGAAAAGGTTTTAAAATTTTTTGAATTTTTTTACAATTTTTTTCGGAATTTTCTTACCCGGGTCGAGTAAGAACAGAATTCGGGACTAAAATTTTCTTTTCACTTTTATATCCTATCTCATCCCGTTTTGGCTAGAAATAATTGCCGGGAAGAGGTTTTATAATGCTTTTTGAATTTATTTACATCTTTTTCGGAATTTTCTTGCGCCCGGGTCGGGTATGAATGGAAATACGGTCTAAAATTTTGTTTTCTATTTTTTGGTTTTATATCTTCCCGTTTTGGCTAAAATAAATAATCCGGGAAGAGGTTTTATAATTTTTTGAATTTTTTACAATTTTTTTCGGAATTTTCTGTGCCCGGGATCGAGTAAGAACAGAATTCGGGACTAAAATTTTCTTTTCACTTTTATATCCTATCTCATCCCGTTTTGGCTAGAAATAATGCCGGGAAGAGGTTTTATAATTTTTTGAATTTATTTACTATCTTTTTCGGAATTTTCTTGCCCGGGTCGAGTATGAACGGAATTCGGGTCTAAAATTTTGTTTTCTATTTTTTGGTCTATATCTTCCCGTTTTGGCTAGAAATATTGCAGGAAAGAGGTTTTATAATTTTTTGAATTTTTTTACTATTTTTTTCGGTATTTTCTTGTCCGGGTCGAGTATGAACGGAATTCGGGACTAAATTTTTGTTTTTACTTTTTCGGTTTATCTCATCCCGTTTTGGCTATAAATAATGCCGGGAAGATGTTTTATAATTTTTTGAATTTTTTTACAATTTTTTTCGGAATTTTCTTGCCCGGTCGAAAGAACAAAATTCGGGCCTAAAATTTTCTTTTCACTTTTTATGTCTATCTCATCTTCGTTTTTGGCTAGAATAATAATGTCGGGAAGAGCTTTTATATTTTTGTTGAATTATTACTTTTTTTCGGAATTTTCTTGCCGGGTCGAGTATTGAACGGAATTCAGGGCTAAAATTTTGGTTTTCTGATTTTTTGGTTTACTTATTTCTTCCCGTTTGGCTAAAATAATTCGGGAAGTTGTTTTATAATTTTTTGGAATTTTTTTTACAATTTTTTTCGGAATTTTCTTGCCCGGATCGAGTAAGATCAAAATTCGGGACTAAAATTTTCTTTTCACTTTTATGTCCTATCTCATCTCGTTTTGGCTAGAAATAATGTCGGGAAGAGGGTTTATATTTTTTTGAATTTATTTACTATTTTTTCGGAATTTTCTTGCCCGGGTCGAGTATGAACGGAATTCGGGTCTAAAATTTTTTTTTTTCTATTTTTTGGTCTATATCTTTCCGTTTTGGCCAAAAATATCGCCGGGAAGTGGTTTTATAATTTTTTGAATTTTTTTACTATTTTTTTCGGAATTTTTTTGTCCGGGTCGAGTATGAACGGAATTCGGGACTAAAATTTTGTTTTCACTTTTATGTCCTATCTCATCCCGTTTTGGCTAGAAATAATGCCTGGAAGAGGTTTTATAATTTTTTGAATTTATTTACTATCTTTTTCGGAATTTTCTAGCTCGGGTCGAGTATGAACGGACTTCGGGTCTAAAATTTTGTTTTCTATTTTTTGGTCTATATCTTCCCGTTATGGCTAGAAATATTGCCGGGAAGAGGTTTTATAATTTTTTGAATTTTTTTAATATTTTTTTCGGAATTTTTTTGTCCGGGTCGAGTATGAACGGAATTCGGGACTAAAATTTTGTTTTCACTTTTATGTCCTATCTCATCCCGTTTTGGCTAGAAATAATGCCTGGAAGAGGTTTTATAATTTTTTGAATTTATTTACTATCTTTTTCGGAATTTTCTAGCCCGGGTCGAGTATGAACGGACTTCGGGTCTAAAATTTTGTTTTCTATTTTTTGGTCTATATCTTCCCGTTATGGCTAAAAATAATTCCGGGAAGAGGTTTTATAATTTTTTGAAATTTTTTACAATTTTTTTCGGAATTTTCTTGCCCGGGTCTAGTAAGAACAGAATTCGGGACTAAAATTTTGTTTTCACTTTTATGTCCTATCTCATCCCGTTTTGGCTAGAAATAATGCCTGGAAGAGGTTTTATAATTTTTTGAATTTTTTTACAATTTTTTTCGGAATTTTCTTACCCGGGTCGAGTAAGAACAGAATTTCGGTGTCTAAAAATTTTTGTTCTATTTTTGGTCTATATCTTTCCCGTTTTGGCTAGAAAATTATTTGCGGGCAGAGGTATTTATAATTTTTTGAATTTTACTAATTTTTTTTCGTATTTTCTTGTCCGGGTCGAGTATGAAACGAATTCGCTAGGATAAATTTGTTTTTACTTTTTCGGTTTATTCTCATTCTTTGGCTATAAATAAATGCCGGGAAAGAGGTTTTATAATTTTTTTGATTTTTACCATTTTTTTCGGAATTTTTTTGCCCGGATCGCAGTAAGAACAAAATTCGGGAACTAAAATTTTTCTTTTCACTTTATGTCCTATCTTATCCCGTTTTGCTAGAAATTAATTGCCGGGAAGAGGTTTATAATTTTTGAATTATTTACATCTTTTTCGAATTTTCTTGCTCGGCTCGAGTGTGTATGACGGAATTCGGGGTCTAAAATTTTTGTTTTCTATTTTTGGTTATATCTTCCCGTTTTTGGCTAGAACTATTGCAGGGAGAGGTTTTATAATTTTTTTGAATTTTTTTACTATTTTTTCGGTTATTTTCTGCCGGGTCGAGTATGAACGGAATTCGGGTCTAAAATTTTGTTTTTACTTTTTCGGTTTATCTCATCCCGTTTTGGCTATAAATAATGCCGGGAAGAGGTTTTATAATTTTTTGAATTTTTTTACAATTTTTTTCGGAATTTTCTTGCCCGGATCGAGTAAGAACAAAATTCGGGACTAAAATTTTCTTTTCACTTTTATGTCCTATCTCATCTCGTTTTGGCTAGAAATAATGTCGGGAAGAGGTTTTATATTTTTTTGAATTTATTTACTGTTTTTTCGGAATTTTCTTGCCCGGGTCGAGTATGAACGGAATTCGGGTCTAAAATTTTGTTTTCTATTTTTTGGTTTATTTCTTCCCGTTTTGGCTAAAAATAATTCCGGGAAGTGGTTTTATAATTTTTTGAATTTTTTTACAATTTTTTTCGGAATTTTCTTGCCCGGATCGAATAAGAACAAAATTCGGGACTAAAATTTTCTTTTCACTTTTATGTCCTATCTCATCTCGTTTTGGCTAGAAATAATGTCGGGAAGAGGTTTTATATTTTTTTGAATTTATTTACTATTTTTTCGGAATTTTCTTGCCCGGGTCGAGTATGAACGGAATTCGGGTCTAAAATTTTTTTTTCTATTTTTTGGTCTATATCTTTCCGTTTTGGCCAAAAATATTGCCGGGAAGTGGTTTTATAATTTTTTGAATTTTTTTACTATTTTTTTCGGAATTTTTTTGTCCGGGTCGAGTATGAACGGAATTCGGGACTAAAATTTTGTTTTCACTTTTCTGTCCTATCTCATCCCGTTTTGGCTAGAAATAATGCCTGGAAGAGGTTTTATAATTTTTTGAATTTATTTACTATCTTTTTCGGAATTTTCTAGCCCGGGTCGAGTATGAACGGACTTCGGGTCTAAAATTTTGTTTTCTATTTTTTGGTCTATATCTTCCCGTTATGGCTAGAAATATTGCCGGGAAGAGGTTTTATAATTTTTTTAATATTTTTTTCGGAATTTTTTTGTCCGGGTCGAGTATGAACAGAATTCGGGACTAAAATTTTGTTTTCACTTTTATGTCCTATCTCATCCCGTTTTGGCTAGAAATAATGCCTGGAAGAGGTTTTATAATTTTTTGAATTTATTTACTATCTTTTTCGGAATTTTCTAGCCCGGGTCGAGTATGAACGGACTTCGGGTCTAAAATTTGTTTTCTATTTTTTTGGTCATATATTCTGTCCCGTTATGGCTAAAAATATTGCCGGGAAGAGGTTTTATAATTTTTTGAATTTTTTTTACAATTTTTTTCGGAATTTTCTTGTCCGGGTCGAGTATGAACGGAATTCGGGACTAAAATTTTGTTTTCACTTTTATGTCCTATCTCATCCCGTTTTGGCTAGAAATAATGCCTGGAAGAGGTTTTATAATTTTTTGAATTTTTTTACAATTTTTTTCGGAATTTTCTTGCTCGGGTCGAGTAAGAACAGAATTCGGGACTAAAATTTTCTTTTCACTTTCTGTCCTATCTCATCCCGTTTGGCTAGAAATAATGCCGGGAAGAGGTTTTATAATTTTTTGAATTTATTTACTATTTTTTTCGGAATTTTCTTGTCCGGGTCGAGTATGAACGGAATTTCGGGACTAAAATTTTGTTTTTACTTTTTCGGTTTATCTCATCCCGTTTTGGCTAAAATAATGCCGGGAAGAGGTTTTATATTTTTTGAATTTTTTTACAATTTTTTCGGGAATTTTCTTGCCCGGATCGAGTAAGAACAAAATTCGGGACTAAAATTTTCTTTTCACTTTTATGTCCTATCTTATCCCGTTTTGGCTAAAAATAATTCCCGGAAGAGGTTTTATAATTTTTTGAATTTTTTTACAATTTTTTTCGGAATTTTCTTGCCCGGGTCGAGTATGAACGGAATTCGGGTCTAAAATTTTGTTTTCTATTTTTTGGTCTATATCTTCCCGTTTTGGCTAGAAATATTGCAGGGAAGAGGTTTTATAATTTTTTGAATTTTTTTACTATTTTTTTTCGGTATTTTCTTGTCCGGGTCGAGTATGAACGGAATTCGGGACTAAAATTTTGTTTTTACTTTTTCGGTTTATCTCATCCCGTTTTGGCTATAAATAATGCCGGGAAGAGGTTTTATAATTTTTTGAATTTTTTTACAATTTTTTTCGGAATTTTCTTGCCCGGATCGAGTAAGAACAAAATTCGGGACTAAAATTTTCTTTTCACTTTTATGTCCTATCTCATCTCGTTTTGGCTAGAAATAATGTCGGGAAGAGGTTTTATATTTTTTTGAATTTATTTACTATTTTTTCGGAATTTTCTTGCCCGGGTCGAGTATGAACGGAATTCGGGTCTAAAATTTTGTTTTCTATTTTTTGGTTTATATCTTCCCGTTTTGGCTAAAAATAATTCCGGGAAGTTGTTTTATAATTTTTTGAATTTTTTTACAATTTTTTTCGGAATTTTCTTGCCCGGATCGAGTAAGATCAAAATTCGGGACTAAAATTTTCTTTTCACTTTTATGTCCTATCTCATCTCGTTTTGGCTAGAAATAATGTCGGGAAGAGGTTTTATATTTTTTTGAATTTATTTACTATTTTTTCGGAATTTTCTTGCCCGGGTCGAGTATGAACGGAATTCGGGTCTAAAATTTTTTTTTCTATTTTTTGGTCTATATCTTTCCGTTTTGGCCAAAAATATTGCCGGGAAGTGGTTTTATAATTTTTTGAATTTTTTTACTATTTTTTTCGGAATTTTTTTGTCCGGGTCGAGTATGAACGGAATTCGGGACTAAAATTTTGTTTTCACTTTTATGTCCTATCTCATCCCGTTTTGGCTAGAAATAATGCCTGGAAGAGGTTTTATAATTTTTTGAATTTATTTACTATCTTTTTCGGAATTTTCTAGCTCGGGTCGAGTATGAACGGACTTCGGGTCTAAAATTTTGTTTTCTATTTTTTGGTCTATATCTTCCCGTTATGGCTAGAAATATTGCCGGGAAGAGGTTTTATAATTTTTTGAATTTTTTTAATATTTTTTTCGGAATTTTTTTGTCCGGGTCGAGTATGAACGGAATTCGGGACTAAAATTTTGTTTTCACTTTTATGTCCTATCTCATCCCGTTTTGACTAGAAATAATGCCTGGAAGAGGTTTTATAATTTTTTGAATTTATTTACTATCTTTTTCGGAATTTTCTAGCCCGGGTCGAGTATGAACGGACTTCGGGTCTAAAATTTTGTTTTCTATTTTTTGGTCTATATCTTCCCGTTATGGCTAAAAATAATTCCGGGAAGAGGTTTTATAATTTTTTGAAATTTTTTACAATTTTTTTCGGAATTTTCTTGCCCGGGTCTAGTAAGAACAGAATTCGGGACTAAAATTTTGTTTTCACTTTTATGTCCTATCTCATCCCGTTTTGGCTAGAAATAATGCCTGGAAGAGGTTTTATAATTTTTTGAATTTTTTTACAATTTTTTTCGGAATTTTCTTGCCCGGGTCGAGTATGAACGGAATTCGGGTCAAAAATTTTGTTTTCTATTTTTTGGTCTATATCTTCCCGTTTTGGCTAGAAATATTGCAGGGAAGAGGTTTTATAATTTTTTGAATTTTTTTACTATTTTTTTCGGTATTTTCTTGTCCGGGTCGAGTATGAACGGAATTCGGGACTAAAATTTTGCTTTTACTTTTTCGGTTTATCTCATCCCGTTTTGGCTCTAAATAATGCCGGGAAGAGGTTTTATAATTTTTTGAATTTTTTTACAATTTTTTTCGGAATTTTCTTGCCCGGATCGAGTAAGAACAAAATTCGGGACTAAAATTTTCTTTTCACTTTTATGTCCTATCTTATCCCGTTTTGGCTAGAAATAATGAGGGGAAGAGGTTTTATAATTTTTTGAATTTATTTACTATCTTTTTCGGAATTTTCTTGCTCGGGTCGAGTATGAACGGAATTCGGGTCTAAAATTTTGTTTTCTATTTTTTGGTCTATATCTTCCCGTTTTGGCTAGAAATATTGCAGGGAAGAGGTTTTATAATTTTTTGAATTTTTTTACTATTTTTTTCGGTATTTTCTTGTCCGGGTCGAGTATGAACGGAATTCGGGACTAAAATTTTGTTTTTACTTTTTCGGTTTATCTCATCCCGTTTTTGCTATAAATAATGCTGGGAAGAGGTTTTATAATTTTTTGAATTTTTTTACAATTTTTTTCGAAATTTTCTTGCCCGGATCGAGTAAGAACAAAATTCGGGACTAAAATTTTCTTTTCACTTTTATGTCCTATCTCATCTCGTTTTGGCTAGAAAAAAAGTCGGGAAGAGGTTTTATATTTTTTTGAATTTATTTACTGTTTTTTCGGAATTTTCTTGCCCGGGTCGAGTATGAACGAAATTCGGGTCTAAAATTTTGTTTTCTATTTTTTGGTTTATATCTTCCCGTTTTGGCTAAAAATAATTCTGGGAAGTGGTTTTATAATTTTTTGAATTTTTTTACAATTTTTTTCGGAATTTTCTTGCCAGGATCGAGTAAGAACAAAATTCGGGACTAAAATTTTCTTTTCACTTTTATGTCCTATCTATCTTCGTTTGGGCTAGGAAATAATTGCGGGGGAAGAGGTTTATATTTTTTTTGATTTATTTACTATTTTTTTCGGAATTTTCTATTTTCGGACATGATTATCACTGGTGCCCGGGTCGAGTATTGAACGGAATTCGGGGTCTTAAAATTTTTTTTTCTTATTTTTTGGTCTATATCTTTTCCGTTTTGGCCAAAATATTTGCCGGAAGTGGTTTTATTAATTTTTTGAATTTTTTTTTACTATTTTTTTCGGAATTTTTTATCCGGGTTCGAGTTATGAACGGAATTCGGGACTAAAATTTTGTTTTCACTTTTATGTCCTATCTCATCCCGTTTGGCTAGAAATAATGCCTGGAAGAGGTTTTATAATTTTTTGAATTTTTTTACAATTTTTTTCGGAATTTTCTTGCTCGGGTCGAGTAAGAACGGAATTCGGGACTAAAATTTTCTTTTCACTTTTCTGTCCTATCTCATCCCGTTTGGCTAGAAATAATGCCGGGAAGAGGTTTTATAATTTTTTGAATTTATTTACTATATTTTCGGAATTTTCTTGCCCGGGTCGAGTATGAACGGAATTCGGGTCTAAAATTTTGTTTTCTATTTTTTGGTCTATAACTTCCCGTTTTGGCCAAAAATAATTCCGGGAAGAGTTTTATAATTTTTTGAATTTTTTTACAATTTTTTTCGTAAATTTCTTGCCCGGGTCGAGGTAAGAACAAATTCGGGGACTAAAATTTTGTTTTCACTTTATTTTCCTGATCTCATCCCTTTTCCGGCTAGAAATAATTGCCTGGAAAAGTTTTAAAATTTTTTGAATTTTTTTACAATTTTTTTCGGATTTTTCTTACCCGGGTTCGAGTAAGACAGAATTCGGGACTAAAATTTTCTTTTCACTTTTATATCCTATCTCATCTCGTTTTGGCTAGAAATAATGTCGGGAAGAGGTTTTATATTTTTTTGAATTTATTTACTGTTTTTTCGGAATTTTCTTGCCCGGGTCGAGTATGAACGGAATTCGGGTCTAAAATTTAGTTTTCTATTTTTTGGTTTATTTCTTCCCGTTTTGGCTAAAAATAATTCCGGGAAGTGGTTTTATAATTTTTTGAATTTTTTTACAATTTTTTTCGGAATTTTCTTGCCCGGATCGAGTAAGAACAAAATTCGGGACTAAAATTTTCTTTTCACTTTTATATCCTATCTCATCCCGTTTTGGCTAGAAATAATGCCGGGAAGAGGTTTTATAATTTTTTGAATTTATTTACTATCTTTTTCGGAATTTTATTGCCCGGGTCGAGTATGAACGAAATACGGGTCTAAAATTTTGTTTTCTATTTTTTGGTTTATATCTTCCCGTTTTGGCTAAAAATAATTCCGGGAAGAGGTTTTATAATTTTTTGAATTTTTTTACAATTTTTTTCGGAATTTTCTTGCCCGGGTCGAGTAAGAACATAATTCGGGACTAAAATTTTGTTTTCACTTTTATGTCCTATCTCATCCCGTTTTGGCTAGAAATAATGCCTGGAAGAGGTTTTAAAATTTTTTGAATTTTTTTACAATTTTTTTCGGAATTTTCTTACCCGGGTCGAGTAAGAACAGAATTCGGGACTAAAATTTTCTTTTCACTTTTATATCCTATCTCATCCCGTTTTGGCTAGAAATAATGCCGGGAAGAGGTTTTATAATTCTTTGAATTTATTTACTATCTTTTTCGGAATTTTCTTGCCCGGGTCGAGTATGAACGGAATACGGGTCTAAAATTTTGTTTTCTATTTTTTGGTTTATATCTTCCCGTTTTGGCTAAAAATAATTCCGGGAAGAGGTTTTATAATTTTTTGAATTTTTTTACAATTTTTTTCGGAATTTTCTTGCCCGGGTCGAGTAAGAACAGAATTCGGGACTAAAATTTTCTTTTCACTTTTATATCCTATCTCATCCCGTTTTGGCTAGAAATAATGCCGGGAAGAGGTTTTATAATTTTTTGAATTTATTTACTATCTTTTTCGGAATTTTCTTGCCCGGGTCGAGTATGAACGGAATTCGGGTCTAAAATTTTGTTTTCTATTCTTTGGTCTATATCTTCCCGTTTTGGCTAGAAATATTGCAGGGAAGAGGTTTTATAATTTTTTGAATTTTTTTACTATTTTTTTCGGTATTTTCTTGTCCGGGTCGAGTATGAACGGAATTCGGGACTAAAATTTTGTTTTTACTTTTTCGGTTTATCTCATCCCGTTTTGGCTATAAATAATGCCGGGAAGAGGTTTTATAATTTTTTGAATTTTTTTACAATTTTTTTCGGAATTTTCTTGCCCGGATCGAGTAAGAACAAAATTCGGGACTAAAATTTTCTTTTCACTTTTATGTCCTATCTCATCTCGTTTTGGCTAGAAATAATGTCGGGAAGAGGTTTTATATTTTTTTGAATTTATTTACTGTTTTTTCGGAATTTTCTTGCCCGGGTCGAGTATGAACGGAATTCGGGTCTAAAATTTTGTTTTCTATTTTTTGGTTTATTTCTTCCCGTTTTGGCTAAAAATAATTCCGGGAAGTGGTTTTATAATTTTTTGAATTTTTTTACAATTTTTTTCGGAATTTTCTTGCCCGGATCGAGTAAGAACAAAATTCGGGACTAAAATTTTCTTTTCACTTTTATGTCCTATCTCATCTCGTTTTGGCTAGAAATAATGTCGGGAAGAGGTTTTATATTTTTTGAATTTATTTACTATTTTTTCGGAATTTTCTTGCCCGGGTCGAGTATGAACGGAATTCGGGTCTAAAATTTTTTTTTCTATTTTTTGTCTATATCTTTCCGTTTTGGCTAAAATAATGCCGGGAAGAGGTTTTATAATTTTTTGAATTTATTTACTATTTTTTCGGAATTTTCTTGCCCGGGTCGAGTATGAACGGAATTCGGGACTAAAATTTTGTTTTCTACTTTTTGGTCCTATCATCTTCCCGTTTTGGCTAAAAATAATTCCGGGAAGAGGTTTTATAATTTTTTGAATTTTTTTACAATTTTTTTCGGAATTTTCTTGCCCGGGTCGAGTAAGAACAGAATTCGGGACTAAAATTTTGTTTTCACTTTTATGTCCTATCTCATCCCGTTTTGGCTAGAAATAATGCCTGGAAGAGGTTTTATAATTTTTTGAATTTTTTTACAATTTTTTTCGGAATTTTCTTGCCCGGGTCGAGTAAGAACAGAATTCGGGACTAAAATTTTCTTTTCACTTTTATATCCTATCTCATCCCGTTTTGGCTAGAAATAATGCCGGGAAGAGGTTTTATAATTTTTTGAATTTATTTACTATCTTTTTCGGAATTTTCTTGCCCGGGTCGAGTATGAACGGAATACGGGTCTAAAATTTTGTTTTCTATTTTTTGGTTTATATCTTCCCGTTTTGGCTAAAAATAATTCCGGGAAGAGGTTTTATAATTTTTTGAATTGTTTTACAATTTTTTTCGGAATTTTCTTGCCCGGGTCGAGTAGGAACAGAATTCGGGACTAAAATTTTCTTTTCACTTTTATATCCTATCTCATCCCGTTTTGGCTAGAAATAATGCCGGGAAGAGGTTTTATAATTTTTTGAATTTATTTACTATCTTTTTCGGAATTTTATTGCCCGGGTCGAGTATGAACGGAATACGGGTCTAAAATTTTGTTTTCTATTTTTTGGTTTATATCTTCCCGTTTTGGCTAAAAATAATTCCGGGAAGAGGTTTTATAATTTTTTGAATTTTTTTACAATTTTTTTCGGAATTTTCTTGCCCGGGTCGAGTAAGAACATAATTCGGGACTAAAATTTTGTTTTCACTTTTATGTCCTATCTCATCCCGTTTTGGCTAGAAATAATGCCTGGAAGAGGTTTTAAAATTTTTTGAATTTTTTTACAATTTTTTTCGGAATTTTCTTACCCGGGTCGAGTAAGAACAGAATTCGGGACTAAAATTTTCTTTTCACTTTTATATCCTATCTCATCCCGTTTTGGCTAGAAATAATGCCGGGAAGAGGTTTTATAATTTTTTGAATTTATTTACTATCTTTTTCGGGATTTTCTTGCCCGGGTCGAGTATGAACGGAATACGGGTCTAAAATTTTGTTTTCTATTTTTTGGTTTATATCTTCCCGTTTTGGCTAAAAATAATTCCGGGAAGAGGTTTTATAATTTTTTGAATTTTTTTACAATTTTTTTCGGAATTTTCTTGCCCGGGTTGAGTAAGAACAGAATTCGGGACTAAAATTTTCTTTTCACTTTTATGTCCTATCTCATCCCGTTTTGGCTAGAAATAATGCCGGGAAGAGGTTTTATAATTTTTTGAATTTATTTACTATCTTTTTCGGAATTTTCTTGCCCGGGTTGAGTATGAACGGAATACGGGTCTAAAATTTTGTTTTCTATTTTTTGGTTTATATCTTCCCGTTTTGGCAAAAAATAATTCCGGGAAGAGGTTAATATAACTCTTTTGAATTTTTTTACTATTTTCTTTTCGGCTATTTTTCTTGTGGTCGAAGTAATGAACGGAATCGGGACTAAAATTTTTGTTTTACTTTTCAGGTTATCTCATCCCGTTTTGGCTATAAATAATGCCGGAAGAGGTTTTATAATTTTTGAATTTTTTCTAACAATTTTTTCGCGATCTTGCCCGGATCAGGTAAGAACAAAAATTCGGCCTAAAAATTTTCTTTTTCACTTTTATGTTCCTATCCATCTCGTTTTGCTAAGAAATAATGCGGGAAGAGTTTTATATTTTTTTGAATTTATACTATTTTTTTCGGGAATTTTTCTTGCCCGGGTCGAGTATGAACGGAATTCGGGTCTAAAATTTTGTTTTCTATTTTTTGGTTTATTTCTTCCCGTTTTGGCTAAAAATAATTCCGGGAAGTTGTTTTATAATTTTTTGAATTTTTTTACAATTTTTTTCGGAATTTTCTTGCCCGGATCGAGTAAGATCAAAATTCGGGACTAAAATTTTCTTTTCACTTTTATGTCCTATCTCATCTCGTTTTGGCTAGAAATAATGTCGGGAAGAGGTTTTATATTTTTTTGAATTTATTTACTATTTTTCGGAATTTTCTTTGCCCGGGTCCGAGTATGAACGGATTCGGGTCTAAAATTTTTTTTCTATTTTTTGCGTTCTATATCTATTCCGTTTTGGCCCAAAAATATTTCCGGGGAAGTGGTTTTATAATTTTTTGAATTTTTTTACTATTTTTTTCGGAATTTTTTTGTCCGGAGTCGAGTATGAACCGGCAATTCGGCGAACTAAAATTTTGTTTTTTCAACTTTTTATGTCCTATCTCATCCCGTTTTGGCTAGAAATAATGCCTGGAAGAGGTTTTATAATTTTTTGAATTTATTTACTATCTTTTTCGGAATTTTCTAGCCCGGGTCGAGTATGAACGGACTTCGGGTCTAAAATTTTGTTTTCTATTTTTTGGTCTATATCTTCCCGTTATGGCTAAAAATAATTCCGGGAAGAGGTTTTATAATTTTTTGAATTTTTTTACAATTTTTTTTGGTATTTTCTTGCCCGGGTCTAGTAAGAACAGAATTCGGGACTTAAAATTTTGTTTTCACTTTTATGTCCTATCTCCATCCCGTTTTGGCTAGAAATAATGCCTGGAAGAGGTTTTATAATTTTTTGAATTATTTACTACTTTTTCGAATTTTCTAGCCCGGCTCGAGTTAATGAACGGACTTCGGGGTTCTTAAAATTTTGTTTTCTATTTTTTGCTATATCTTCCCGTTATGGCTAAAAATAATTCCGGGAAGAGGTTTTATAATTTTTTGAATTTTTTTACAATTTTTTTCGGAATTTTCTTGCCCGGGTCTAGTAAGAACAGAATTCGGGACTAAAATTTTGTTTTCACTTTTATATCCTATCTCATCCCGTTTTGGCTAGAAATAATGCCTGGAAGAGGTTTTATAATTTTTTGAATTTTTTTACAATTTTTTTCGGAATTTTCTTGCCCGGGTCGAGTATGAACGGAATTCGGGTCTAAAATTTTGTTTTCTATTTTTTGGTCTATATCTTCCCGTTTTGGCTAGAAATATTGCAGGGGAGAGGTTTTATAATTTTTTGAATTATTTTTTACTATTTTTTCGGGTATTTTCTTGTCGGGTCGGAGTAATGAACGGAAATTCGGGACTAAAATTTTGTTTTTACTTTTGTCGGTTTATCTTCATCCCGTTTTGGCTATAAAATAATGCCGCGGAAGAGGTTTATTAATTTTTTTTGAATTTTTTTACCAATTTTTTCGGAATTCTTGCCGCCGGATCGAGTAAGAAACAAAATTCGCGGGACTAAAATTTTCTTTCACTTTTATTATGTCCTATCTTATCCCGTTTTGGCCAGAAATAATGCCGGGAAGAGGTTTTATAATTTTTTGAATTTATTTACTATCTTTTTCGGAATTTTCTTGCCCGGGTCGAGTATGAACGGAATTCGGGTCTAAAATTTTGTTTTCTATTTTTTGGTCTATATCTTCCCGTTTTGGCTAGAAATATTGCAGGGAAGAGGTTTTATAATTTTTTGAATTTTTTTACTATTTTTTTCGGTATTTTCTTGTCCGGGTCGAGTATGAACGGAATTCGGGACTAAAATTTTGTTTTTACTTTTTCGGTTTATCTCATCCCGTTTTTGCTATAAATAATGCTGGGAAGAGGTTTTATAATTTTTTGAATTTTTTTACAATTTTTTTCGAAATTTTCTTGCCCGGATCGAGTAAGAACAAAATTCGGGACTAAAATTTTCTTTTCACTTTTATGTCCTATCTCATCTCGTTTTGGCTAGAAAAAAAGTCGGGAAGAGGTTTTATATTTTTTTGAATTTATTTACTGTTTTTTCGGAATTTTCTTGCCCGGGTCGAGTATGAACGGAATTCGGGTCTAAAATTTTTTTTTCTATTTTTTGGTTTATCTCATCCCGTTTTGGCTATAAATAATGCCGGGAAGAGGTTTTATAATTTTTTGAATTTTTTTACAATTTTTTTCGGAATTTTCGTGCCCGGATCGAGTAAGAACAAAATTCGGGACTAAAATTTTCTTTTCACTTTTATGTCCTATCTCATCTCGTTTTGGCTAGAAATAATGTCGGGAAGAGGTTTTATATTTTTTTGAATTTATTTACTGTTTTTTCGGAATTTTCTTGCCCGGGTCGAGTATGAACGGATTTTTTGGTTTATATCTTCCCGTTTTGGCTAAAAATAATTCCGGGAAGTTGTTTTATAATTTTTTGAATTTTTTTACAATTCTTTTCGGAATTTTCTTGCCCGGATCGAGTAAGATCAAAATTCGGGACTAAAATTTTCTTTCACTTTATGTCCTATCTCCATCTCGTTTTTGGCTAGAAATAATGTCGCGGAAAGAGGGGTTTATTATTTCTTTTGATTTATTTACTATTTTTCGGAATTTTCTTGCCCGTCGGTCGAGTGATACGAATTCGGGTCTAAATTTTTTTCTATTTTTGTCTATATCTTCCGTTTTGGCCAAATATCGCCGGGAAGTGGTTTTTAAATTTTTTGAATTTTTTTTACTATTTTCGGGAATTTTTTGTCCGGGTCGGAGATGAACGGACTTCGGACTAAATTTTGTTTTCCTTTGTCCTATCTCATCCCGTATTTGGCAAGAAGATAATCCTGAAGAGGTTTTATAATTTTTTTGAATTATTTACTATCTTTTTCGGATTTTTCAGCCCGGGTCGATATGAACGGAATCGGGTCTAAAATTTTTGTTTTCTGATTTTTTGGTCAATATCTTCCCGTTTTGGCTAGAAATATTGCAGGAAGAGGTTTTATAATTTTTTGAATTTTTTTACTATTTTTTTCGGTTTTTTCTTGTCCGGGTCGAGTATGAACGGAATTCGGGACTAAAATTTTGTTTTTACTTTTTCGGTTTATCTCATCCCGTTTTGGCTATAAATAATGCCGGGAAGAGGTTTTATAATTTTTTGAATTTTTTTACAATTTTTTTCGGAGTTTTCTTGCCCGGATCGAGTAAGAACAAAATTCGGGACTAAAATTTTCTTTTCACTTTTATGTCCTATCTCATCTCGTTTTGGCTAGAAATAATGTCGGGAAGAGGTTTTATATTTTTTTGAATTTATTTACTATTTTTTCGGAATTTTCTTGCCCGGGTCGAGTATGAACGGAATTCGGGTCTAAAATTTTGTTTTCTATTTTTTGGTTTATATCTTCCCGTTTTGGCTAAAAATAATTCCGGGAAGTTGTTTTATAATTTTTTGAATTTTTTTACAATTTTTTTCGGAATTTTCTTGCCCGGATCGAGTAAGATCAAAATTCGGGACTAAAATTTTCTTTTCACTTTTATGTCCTATCTCATCTCGTTTTGGTTAGAAATAATGTCGGGAAGAGGTTTTATATTTTTTTGAATTTATTTACTATTTTTTCGGAATTTTCTTGCCCGGGTCGAGTATGAACGGAATTCGGGTCTAAAATTTTTTTTTCTATTTTTTGGCCTATATCTTTCCGTTTTGGCCAAAAATATCGCCGGGAAGTGGTTTTATAATTTTTTGAATTTTTTTACTATTTTTTTCGGAATTTTTTTGTCCGGGTCGAGTATGAACGGAATTCGGGACTAAAATTTTGTTTTCACTTTTATGTCCTATCTCATCCCGTTTTGGCTAGAAATAATGCCTGGAAGAGGTTTTATAATTTTTTGAATTTATTTACTATCTTTTTCGGAATTTTCTAGCTCGGGTCGAGTATGAACGGACTTCGGGTCTAAAATTTTGTTTTCTATTTTTTGGTCTATATCTTCCCGTTTTGGCTAGAAATATTGCAGGGAAGAGGTTTTATAATTTTTTGAATTTTTTTACTATTTTTTTCGGTATTTTCTTGTCCGGGTCGAGTATGAACGGAATTCGGGACTAAATTTTTGTTTTTACTTTTTCGGTTTATCTCATCCCGTTTTGGCTATAAATAATGCCGGGAAGAGGTTTTATAATTTTTTGAATTTTTTTACAATTTTTTTCGGAATTTTCTTGCCCGGATCGAGTAAGAACAAAATTCGGGACTAAAATTTTCTTTTCACTTTTATGTCCTATCTCATCTCGTTTTGGCTAGAAATAATGCCGGGAAGAGGTTTTATATTTTTTTGAATTTATTTACTATTTTTTCGGAATTTTCTTGCCCGGGTCGAGTATGAACGAAATTCGGGTCTAAAATTTTGTTTTCTATTTTTTGGTTTATATCTTCCCGTTTTGGCTAAAAATAAATTCGGAAGTTGTTTTTGTTTAATTTAATTTTTTGAATTTTTTTACTATTTTTTTCGGAATTTTCTTGCCCGGATCGAGTAAGAACAAAATTCGGGACTAAAATTTTCTTTTCACTTTTATGTCCTATCTCATCTCGTTTTGGCTAGAAATAATGTCGGGAAGAGGTTTTATATTTTTTTGAATTTATTTACTATTTTTTCGGAATTTTCTTGCCCGGGTCGAGTATGAACGGAATTCGGGTCTAAAATTTTGTTTTCTATTTTTTGGTTTATATCTTCCCGTTTTGGCTAAAAATAATTCCGGGAAGTTGTTTTATAATTTTTTGACAATTTTTTTCGGAATTTTCTTGCCCGGATCGAGTAAGAACAAAATTCGGGAACTAAATTTTGTTTCACTTTTATGTCCTATCTCATTCCGTTTTGGCTAGAAATAATGCCTGGAAGAGGTTTTATAATTTTTTGAATTTTTTTACAATTTTTTTCGGAATTTTATTGCCCGGGTCGAGTAAGAACAGAATTCAAGACTAAAATTTTCTTTTCACTTTTATGTCCTATCTCATCCCGTTTTGGCTAGAAATAATGCCGGGAAGAGGTTTTATAATTTTTTGAATTTATTTACAATCTTTTTCGGAATTTTCTTGCCCGGGTCGAGTATGAACGGAATACGGGTCTAAAATTTTGTTTTCTATTTTTTGGTTTATATCTTCCCGTTTTGGCTAAAAATAATCCGGCAAGAGGTTTTATAATTTTTGGAATTTTTTTACAATTTTTTTCGGAATTTTCTTGCCCGGGTCGAGTAAGAACAGAATTCGGGACTAAAATTTTCTTTTCACTTTTATGTCCTATCTCATCCCGTTTTGGCTAGAAATAATGCCGGGAACAGGTTTTATAATTTTTTGAATTTATTTTCTATCTTTTTCGGAATTTTCTTGCCCGGGTCGAGTATGAACGGAATACGGGTCTAAAATTTTGTTTTCTATTTTTTGGTTTATATCTTCCCGTTTTGGCTAAAAATAATTCCGGGAAGAGGTTTTATAATTTTTTGAATTTTTTTACAATTTTTTTCGGAATTTTCTTGCCCGGGTCGAGTAAGAACAGAATTCGGGACTAAAATTTTCTTTTCACTTTTATGTCCTATCTTATCCCGTTTTGGCTAGAAATAATGCCGGGAAGAGGTTTTATAATTTTTTGAATTTATTTACTATCTTTTTCGGAATTTTCTTGCCCGGGTCGAGTATGAACGGAATTCGGGTCTAAAATTTTGTTTTCTATTTTTTGGTCTATATCTTCCGGTTTTGGCTAGAAATATTGCAGGGAAGAGGTTTTATAATTTTTTGAATTTTTTTACTATTTTTTTCGGTATTTTCTTGTCCGGGTCGAGTATGAACGGAATTCGGGACTAAAATTTTGTTTTTACTTTTCGTTTATTCATCCCGTTTGGCTATAATAATGCCGGGAAGAAGGTTTTATAATTTTTTGAATTTTTTTACATTTTTTTTATTCGGAATTTTCTTGCCGGATCGAGTTAAAAAACAAAATTCGGGACTAAAATTTTCTTTTCACTTTTATGTCCTATATAATCCCGTTTTGGCTTAGAAATAATGCCTGGAGAGGTTTTATAATTTTTGAAATTTTTTTACAATTTTTTTCGGAATTTTCCCTGCTCGGGTCGGGTAAGAAAAGAATTCGGGACTAATTTCTTTCACTTTTTGTCCTATTCATCCCGTTTTGGCTAAAATAAGCGGGAAGAGTTTTATAAATTTTTTGGAATTATTTACTATCTTTTTCGGAATTTTCTTGCCCGGGTCGAGTATTAACGGAATTCGGGTCTAAAATTTTGTTTTCTATTTTTTGGTCTATATCTTCCCGTTTTGGTGGAAATATTGCCGGGAAGAGGTTTTATAATTTTTTGAATTTTTTTACTATTTTTTTCGGAATTTTCTTGTCCGGGTAGAGTATGAACGGAATTCGGGACTAAAATTTTGATTTCACTTTTTCGGATTATCTCATCCCGTTTTGGATAAAAATAATTCTGGGAAGAGGTTTTATAATTTTTGAATTTTTTTACAATTTTTTTCGGAATTTTCTTGTCCGGGTCGAGTATGAGCGGAATTCGGGACAAAAATTTTGTTTTTGCTTTATTGGCCTATCTCAACCCGTTTTGGCTAAAAATAATGCCAGGAAGATGTTTTATAATTTTTTGAATTTTTTTACAATTTTTTTCGGAATTTTCTTGCCCGGGTCGAGTAAGAACAGAATTCGGTACTAAAATTTTCTTTTCACTTTTATGTACTATCTCATCCCGTTTTGGCTAGAAATAATACTGGGAAGAGGTTTTATATTTTTTTGAATTTATTTACTATTTTTTCGGAATTTTCTTGCCCGGGTCGAGTATGAACGGAATTCGGGTCTAAAATATTGTTTTCTATTTTTTGGTCTATATCTTCCCGTTTTGGCTAAAAATATTGCCGGGAAGAGGTTTTATAATTTTTTGAATTTTTTTACTATTTTTTTCGGAATTTTCTTGTCCGGGTCGAGTATGAACGAAATTCGGGAATAAAATTTTGTTTTCGCTTTATGGGCCTATCTCATCCCGTCTTGGCTAAAAATAATGTCAGAGAGGTTTTATAATTTTTTGAATTTTTTTACAATTTTTTTCGGAATTTTCTTGCCCGGGTCGAGTAAGAACAGAATTCGGGACTAAAATTTTCTTTTCACTTTTATGTCCTATCTCATCCCGTTTTGGCTAGAAATAATACTGGGAAGAGGTTTTATATTTTTTTGAATTTATTTACTATTTTTTCGGAATTTGCTTGCCCGGGTCGAGTATGAACGGAATTCGGGTCTAAAATTTTGTTTTCTATTTTTTGGTCTATATCTTCCCGTTTTGGCTAGAAATATTTCCGGGAAGAGGTTTTATAATTATTTGAATTTTTTTACTATTTTTTTCGGAATTTTCTTGTCCGGGTCGAGTATGAACGGAATTCGGACTAAAATTTTGTTTTCACTTTTTCGGTTTATCTCATCCCGTTTTGGCTAAAAATAATGCCGGGAAGAGGTTTTATAATTTTTTGAATTTTTTTACAATTTTTTTCGGAATTTTCTTGTCCGGGTCGAGTATGAAAGAATTCGGGAATAAAATTTTGTTTTCGCTATATAGGCCTATCTCATCCCGTTTTGGCTAAAAATAATGTCGGGAAGAGGTTTTATAATTTTTTGAATTTTTTTACAATTTTTTTCGGAATTTTCTTGCCCGGGTCGAGTAAGAACAAAATTCGGGACTAAAATTTTCTTTTCACTTTTATGTCCTATCTCATCCCGTTTTGGCTAGAAGTAATGTCGGGAAGAGGTTTTATATTTTTTTGAATTTATTTACTATTTTTTCGGAATTTTCTTGCCCGGGTCGAGTATGAACAGAATTCGGGTCTAAAATTTTTTTTTCTATTTTTTGGTCTATATCTTTCCGTTTTGGCCAAAAATATTGCCGGGAAGTGGTTTTATAATTTTTTGAATTTTTTTACTATTTTTTTCGGAATTTTTTTGTCCGGGTCGAGTATGAACGGAATTCGGGACTAAAATTTTGTTTTCACTTTTATGTCCTATATCATCCCGTTTTGGCTAGAAATAATGCCTGGAAGAGGTTTTATAATTTTTTGAATTTTTTTACAATTTTTTTCGGAATTTTCTTGCTCGGGTCGAGTAAGAACAGAATTCGGGACTAAAATTTTCTTTTCACTTTTATGTCCTATCTCATCCCGTTTTGGCTAGAAATAATGCCGGGAAGAGGTTTTATAATTTTTTGAATTAATTTACTATCTTTTTCAGAATTTTCTTGTACGGGTCGAGTATGAGCGGAATTCGGGACAAAAATTTTGTTTTCGCTTTATTGGCCTATCTCAACCCGTTTTGGCTAAAAATAATGCCAGGAAGAGGTTTTATAATTTTTTGAATTTTTTTACAAATTTTTTCGGAATTTTCTTGCCCGGGTCGAGTAAGAACAGAATTCGGGACTAAAATTTTCTTTTCACTTTTATGTCCTATCTCATCCTGTTTTGGCTAGAAATAATACCGGGAAGAAGTTTTATATTTTTTTGAATTTATTTACTATTTTTTCGGAATTTTCTGGCCCGGGTCGAGTATGAACGGAATTCGGGACTAAAATTTTGTTTTCACTTTTATGTCCTATCTCATCCCGTTTTGTCTAGAAATAATGCCTGGAAGAGGTTTTATAATTTTTTGAATTTTTTTACAATTTGTTTTCGAATTTTTGCCGGGTCGAGTAAGAACAGAATTCGGGACTAAATTTTCTTTTCACTTTTATGTCCTATCTCATCCCGTTTTGGCTAGAAATAATGCCGAAAAGAGGTTTTATATTTTTTTGAATTTATTTACTATTTTTTCGGAATTTTCTGGCCCGGGTCGAGTATGAACGGAATTCGGGACTAAAATTTTGTTTTCACTTTTATGTCCTATCTCATCCCGTTTTGGCTAAAAATAATTCCGGGAAGAGGTTTTATAATTTTTTGAATTTTTTTACAATTTTTTTCGGAATTTTCTTGCCCGGGTCGAGTAAGAACAGAATTCAGGACTAAAATTTTCTTTTCACTTTTATGTCCTATCTCATCCCGTTTTGGCTAGAAATAATGCCTGGAAGAGGTTTTATAATTTTTTGAATTTTTTTACAATTTTATCGGAATTTTCTTGCCCGGGTCGAGTAAGAACAGAATTCGGGACTAAAATTTTCTTTTCACTTTTATGTCCTATCTCATCCCGTTTTGGCTAGAAAGAATGCCGGGAAGAGGTTTTATAATTTTTTTAATTTATTTACTATCTTTTTCGGAATTTTCTTGCCCGGGTCGAGTATGAACGGAATACAGGTCTAAAATTTTGTTTTCTATTTTTTGGTTTATATCTTCCCGTTTTGGCTAAAAATAATTCCGGGAAGAGGTTTTATAATTTTTTGAATTTTTTTACAATTTTTTTCGGAATTTTCTTGCCCGGGTCGAGTAAGAACAGAATTCGGGACTAAAATTTTCTTTTCACTTTTATGTCCTATCTCATCCCGTTTTGGCTAGAAATAATACTGGGAAGAGGTTTTATATTTTTTTGAATTTATTTACTATTTTTTCGGAATTTGCTTGCCCGGGTCGAGTATGAACGGAATTCGGGTCTAAAATTTTGTTTTCTATTTTTTGGTCTATATCTTCCCGTTTTGGCTAGAAATATTTCCGGGAAGAGGTTTTATAATTATTTGAATTTTTTTACTATTTTTTTCGGAATTTTCTTGTCCGGGTCGAGTATGAACGGAATTCGGACTAAAATTTTGTTTTCACTTTTTCGGTTTATCTCATCCCGTTTTGGCTAAAAATAATGCCGGGAAGAGGTTTTATAATTTTTTGAATTTTTTTACAATTTTTTTCGGAATTTTCTTGTCCGGGTCGAGTATGAAATGAATTCGGGAATAAAATTTTGTTTTCGCTATATAGGCCTATCTCATCCCGTTTTGGCTAAAAATAATGTCGGGAAGAGGTTTTATAATTTTTTGAATTTTTTTACAATTTTTTTCGGAATTTTCTTGCCCGGGTCGAGTAAGAACAAAATTCGGGACTAAAATTTTCTTTTCACTTTTATGTCCTATCTCATCCCGTTTTGGCTAGAAGTAATGTCGGGAAGAGGTTTTATATTTTTTTGAATTTATTTACTATTTTTTCGGAATTTTCTTGCCCGGGTCGAGTATGAACAGAATTCGGGTCTAAAATTTTTTTTTCTATTTTTTGGTCTATATCTTTCCGTTTTGGCCAAAAATATTGCCGGGA
The DNA here is from genome assembly GCF_001633185.2 of Quercus lobata. NCBI lineage: Eukaryota > Viridiplantae > Streptophyta > Magnoliopsida > Fagales > Fagaceae > Quercus > Quercus lobata. The sequence continues at coordinate 2,222 of NW_022155025.1, read as the reverse complement.
AGTGGTTTTATAATTTTTTGAATTTTTTTACTATTTTTTTCGGAATTTTTTTGTCCGGGTCGAGTATGAACGGAATTCGGGACTAAAATTTTGTTTTCACTTTTATGTCCTATATCATCCCGTTTTGGCTAGAAATAATGCCTGGAAGAGGTTTTATAATTTTTTGAATTTTTTTACAATTTTTTTCGGAATTTTCTTGCTCGGGTCGAGTAAGAACAGAATTCGGGACTAAAATTTTCTTTTCACTTTTTTCCTATCTCATCCCGTTTTGGATAAAAATAATGCTGGGAAGAGGTTTTATAATTTTTTGAATTTTTTTACAATTTTTTCGGAATTTTCTTGTCCGGGTCGAGTATGAGCGGAATTCGGGACAAAAATTTTGTTTTTGCTTTATTGGCCTATCTCAACCCGTTTTGGCTAAAAATAATGCCAGGAAGAGGTTTTATAATTTTTTGAATTTTTTTACAATTTTTTTCGGAATTTTCATGCCCGGGTCGAGTAAGAACAGAATTCGGGACTAAAATTTTCTTTTCACTTTTATGTCCTATCTCATCCTGTTTTGGCTAGAAATAATACCGGGAAGAAGTTTTATATTTTTTTGAATTTATTTACTATTTTTTCGGAATTTTCTGGCCCGTGTCGAGTATGAACGGAATTCGGGACTAAAATTTTGTTTTCACTTTTATGTCCTATCTCATCCCGTTTTGTCTAGAAATAATGCCTGGAAGAGGTTTTATAATTTTTTGAATTTTTTTACATTTTTTTCGAAATTTTCTTGCCCGGGTCGAGTAAGAACAGAATTCGGGACTAAAATTTTCTTTTCACTTTTATGTCCTATCTCATCCCGTTTTGGCTAGAAATAATGCCGAAAAGAGGTTTTATAATTTTTTGAATTTATTTACTATTTTTTCGGAATTTTCTGGCCCGGGTCGAGTATGAACGGAATTCGGGACTAAAATTTTCTTTTCACTTTTATGTCCTATCTCATCCCGTTTTGGCTAGAAATAATGCCGAAAAGAGGTTTTATAATTTTTTGAATTTTTTTACAATTTTTTTTCGGAATTTTTTCCTTGCCCGGCGTCGATAAGAAATAAATTCAGGACTAAATTTCTCTTTTTCACTTTTATGTCCTATTCATCCGTTTTGGTAGAAATATGCTGGAAGAGGTTTTATTAATTTTTTTGAATTTTTTTTTACAATTTTTATCGGAAATTTTTCTTATGCCCGGTCGAGTAAGAACAGAATTCGGGACTAAAATTTTCTTTTCACTTTTATGTCCTATCTCATCCCGTTTTGGCTAGAAAGAATGCCGGGAAGAGGTTTTATAATTTTTTTAATTTATTTACTATCTTTTTCGGAATTTTCTTGCCCGGGTCGAGTATGAACGGAATACAGGTCTAAAATTTTGTTTTCTATTTTTTGGTTTATATCTTCCCGTTTTGGCTAAAAATAATTCCGGGAAGAGGTTTTATAATTTTTTGAATTTTTTTACAATTTTTTCTTGCCCGGGTCGAGTAGGAACAGAATTCGGGACTAAAATTTTGTTTTCACTTTTATGTCCTATCTCATCCCGTTTTGGCTAGAAATAATGCCTGGAAGAGGTTTTATAATTTTTTGAATTTTTTTACAATTTTTTTCGGAATTTTCTTGCCCGGGTCGAGTAAGAACAGAATTCGGGACTAAAATTTTCTTTTCACTTTTATCTCCTATCTCATCCCGTTTTGGCTAGAAATAATGCCGGGAAGAGGTTTTATAATTTTTTGAATTTATTTACAATCTTTTTCGGAATTTTCTTGCCCGGGTCGAGTATGAACGGAATACGGGTCTAAAATTTTGTTTTCTATTTTTTGGTTTATATCTTCCCGTTTTGGCTAAAAATAATTCCGGGAAGAGGTTTTATAATTTTTTGAATTTTTTTACAATTTTTTTCGGAATTTTCTGGCCCGGGTCGAGTATGAACGGAATTCGGGAGTAAAATTTTGTTTTCACTTTTATGTCCTATCTCATCTCGTTTTGGCTAAAAAAAAATGTCGGGAAGAGGTTTTATAATTTTTTGAATTTTCTTTCTGTTTTTTTCGGAATTTTCTTGCCCGGGTCAAGAATGAACGGAATTTGGGACTAAAATTTTGGTTTCTCTTTTTCGGCCTATATCATCTCATTTTGGCTAGAAATAATGCCGGGCAGAGGTTTTTGAATTTTTTAATTTTTTTTAGTAATTTTTT